>NW_027096439.1:0-111108 GCF_019320115.1 Miscanthus floridulus | reverse complement strand
GTATCAAGATCTCAAGCTGTATTATTGGTGGACCAAGATGAAGAAAGAAATCGCAGCTTATGTGGCAAGGTGTGATAACTGTTGCAGAGTCAAGGCTATTCACATAAGGCCCGGATTATTGCAGCTGCTCTCTATTCCTGGCTGGAAGTGGGAAGAAATTAGCATGGATTTTATTGTTGGATTACCCACTACCAAAAAGGGTTGTGATTCCATCTGGGTTATCATAGATCGTCTAACTAAATCTGCTCACTTTATTCCGGTCAAGTCTACCTATCATCCTCACAATTATGCTGAGATTTATTTTCAACAAGTGGTATGTCTCCATGGTGTACCCAAATCCATTATTTCTGATCGAGGACCGCAGTTCATGGCTCACTTTTGGGAGTGCTTACATCAGAATCTTGGCACTCATTTAATCTGTAGTTCTACCTATCATCCGCAAACATCAGGACAGACTGAGCGTGTTAATCAAATTCTTGAAGACATGCTTAGGGCTTGTCTTATCTCTTGCAAAGGCTCTTGGGAGGACTGGTTACCTCTCGTTGAATTCTCTTATAACAACAGTTATCAAGAGAGTATCAAAATGGCTCCTTTTGAAGCTCTTTATGGCCGCAAGTGTAGAACTCCTTTGAACTGGGTGGAACCCGGAGAAAGAAGATTCTATGGTATTGACTTTGTAAAAGAAGTCGAAGAGCAAGTCCGAACTATACAAAAGAATATGACTGCCGCACAGGCTAGACAAAAGAGCTATGCTGACAAGAGAAGAAAACCTATTGAGTTTGAAGTAGGTGATCATGTTTATCTGAAGGTATCTCCTATGAAAGGAGTCAAGCGCTTTGGAATTAAAAGGAAGCTTGAGCCTCGATATGTTGGACCCTACCGCATTATCGAGAAAAGTGGAAGAGTAGCATATAAGCTCGATCTACCACATGAGATGGGAGCTATATTCCCGGTATTCCATGTGTCCCAACTGAAGAAGTGTCTTTGTATTCCTGAGGAAAGAATAGCAACAAGGAAAGTCAACTTGAAATCTGATCTTTCTTATGAGGAAAAGCCCATGCAAGTTCTAGATACTCAAGAAAGAGTGACTCGTACACAAGTGGTTAAGTTATACAAGGTAGTTTGGAGTAATCATAGCGAACGGGATGCAACTTGGGAGTGGGAAGATTATTTAAAGGAAAACTATCCGGCTTTCTATACTGATTGGTAAGCTTTCCAAATCTCAGGACGAGATTTTTCTAAGGGGGGAGGGCTGTAACACCCTAGGTGTTTGGCTTCTACTAATTGCATTTCATTTCATAAACATGTGCATCATCGATCTCATCATGGCTTTGTTACTGAAACATGCATATGCAACATTTTTCAAATTGTGTATGTTTCGTGCTTGAATGTTGTGAATGGTAATGGTGTAACATGTGAATGCAACCTAAGTTTCTCATACCTTGAAACATAGCAACATGGTAGTAATATGACAAGTATAAAATAACCACAAGGTCATGAAACATGTGAAACATGGAATTGAAACATATGAATGAATTGCTTGTTTTAAGTGCTTTATCACATGTGATCTTTAGAAGTGGTATAACAATTTTGTAAAAGTGGTTGATTATGGTCTATTACACCTTAACTACACTTAGGTTACTTGTTGGAACATTGTTCATGAAGATCAAAATGACCAAAATGCCCTCAAGTGGAGGTTTGACTTGAATTGACCCCAGAGTCTCATAGTTTGACTGATTCAAAAGACCAACTTAGAAACTTTGCATGGCTATGCACTCTTTACCAAAGTTGTAGCTACTTTATCAAGGAACAAAAGTTGTTTTATGACCAACTCATGAAAATGTGTGGAACATGGTCAAACATGGCCCACAAGTTAGTATTTCATGCTGATTTCACTAAAAAATTTGTCTAAGTCTTAAACTGCATTTTCAGTTGGATCAGGCCAACTTGGGCTTCATATAACTTCTGATCTAGGGTGAATGAGTTGTTGATTTCTAAATCAAAGATGTAGCCCTACCATACCTCTACAAGTTTCATGTACACTATTTTTGCAATGGATCAACGAATTAGCTGTTTTATCGCATCGAAGTTGCTCGGTCAGGCTCAATAGGATCACTGAATCAGAGTTCAGACTAGCTACAGTGACTGATCGAGTTCAGAAAATGTCCGACGCGTGTTGCCACCCATTAACAATCGCCTGAACGCATGGCCACGCACCGTGCACATCCTGGCGTACTGGCCGAGTCATGAAGCCACCCAGCGCCTGCCCGACCGAGTCGCCGCTCCATTTCTCATCTCTTGCCTCTCATAGCACTGAGCCAAAGCCATCTGCCATTGCTGACTGAGCATCACCGTTGCCGTTCGAGCTTGCCACTGCAAAAATGCGCCGGCCATCTTGCTCGTAGCCTCGCCGTGATCCCCTCTGCCACCTCCACCTCTCAGCTGGGTCGATTGTGCCTTGGTAAGGATGAATTCATCATTTCCTTCCACCGCCATCGTGGCTGTTCTCACCGGAGATGGCGCTCCGCACGGCCAGCTCTCCTCACGCCATTGCCATCCCGCCTCTGTCTCGCACTAGGGTCTAGGAATGCTACCGTAGCTCGTAGGGTCGCCCGATCGGGCTGCGACGCCGTAGCATCGTCGGAGCCAGCCGTGCCGTGGCCGAGCGCCACCATGGTCATCACCACCCCCTCTAGCTGCGTCAGTAGCTGCAAATTAGGGTTCCCCTAGGTCCGCTAGGGTGAGGCGAACACGTAGACACCTTTGCCTTCACTGGAGAAGTTACCGACGGTGAGTTGTGCCGTCGTCTTCCTCTGTTCCGCTGCCTGTCTCTCTGTCATGTGGGTCCCGCATGTCAGCCGCAGGGGCTCAGGCGGGAGCAAGCCTAGGCTGCGCCGCATCTTGGGCCACGCCAGCGCGTATTCATGGGCCACCGTGATTCTCCGGGCTGGCCCAGTAGCGGTTCAGTTTTCATTTTTGTTTTGCTTTATTATTTCACATATTTGTGTTGATATTCAAAAATATGTATTTCCTAGTATATAGATCCAAATGTTATGGTTCTAATTTTGTTGAGTTCCTAGTATTGTCTAGTATTTAATAAAAATATTATATGAGCACATGTTTTAGAAATTCTGGATAAATTAAATAGGACTTTAAAATGTGTTTTTGGATACATGCAAACTTGTTTGAATTTTATCTTGAGTTTTTGTGGTCCAAAAATTATGAAATTTTGTGGGTAATCTATTATTGCTTAGTAGAATCTTTGGTTAAAATTTTAGAGCTAGTGCATGTATAGTTTTTGAGTTATAGAATTTCTTTTTATCAATGGATGGATCTTGTGTGAATTTTCATAATTTTTCTATAGATCTAGTATAGGTAAAATTTGGTGAGTAAGGTTATTATGCTAGAATGATGCTAGGAAAAATGAGAAATCTGTTTCTTGACACTTTTCATTAGGGTTTCCTAATTATGCTAAAAGTAGGCATGCCACCTGTTATTTTGGATACAGCAAGTTCTGCTTGCTCAATGCCTTTGAAATTTTTATGGTAGTCTATGTGAAGCATGAGATAGCTACTGTAAGTTTTGTAGATTTTTATGAATAGTTTTACTATATATTGCTTAAATCACCTAATTAACTAAATAAATTGGAAAAGGATATTAAATAATTTATTTAGAAGTTGGCACTATACTTTCTGATGTTTCTTAGGTATGAAAAACAAGTTGGTAAACTTGGTTTGATCAAATTAGGCTTTTGCATCATCATTAAATAATTGAGCTAGTAACCCTGTTATTTCTTGAACAGATTTTAGGTTTACTAGAAATTGATTTGGTTCATGTAAGAATCATGCTTTGCTATTTACAATTGATTTGTAGAGAATTTTATAAGCTTTCCAGAATGTCCTCATACAAGTCATTTGGAGTTGTATAACTCTTGTTGTGATTGAATTAAGGGACTACTTGTGTGCATACGAAACTTTAAATGTTAATTTATGTGTGCCTTTACTATTTCTAAGTTTGTGGTAATGTTCCTAGGTGTTAGGCCTTTAACTGAAGATGAGCATCTTTATCTTAGGTTATGCAAGTTAGGTAAGTTGATCTTATTCTTCAAGTTAAATTAGATACCTGTTTTAAAGTGATTTGAATAGGGCTAGTCTTACTCGGTAAATGAGTGTCCAGTGATGTTTTCGGTAAACACTTACTGTGATTCATTCCTCATTGAGCATCATGTCATTCCTTATGCATCCATGATATTTATCTTTTGCATTGGCATGCAATAGGTGTACCAGAAGGAGTAACCCTACTGGAATTCGAGGAACCGAGCGAGCAGCAGCAGCCGACACCGGAGATTCAGGAGGAGCAGCCTTCAGGAGAAGTGCCAGACAAGGTTGTCATTGAGTACCCGGACCACCATCCTTGCAACTTCGTGAAAGGCAAGCCCCGGAGCATATTAAGCCTCCTAATTTCTGAAATGCAGTTACAGTATTATTGTTACATATATATATATATATATTGTTGCATTAAGTTTAGGTGTTGGATGCAAACAATTGCTGCATTAGTTACCAATCCTTGTCTAGATATTGTTACTCTAAATCCTATGTAGCTCAGGCTCGTGTAGTGCTTAGCCCTGCTTAAACACGGTAGAAGTCAGGTGATTTCCTGTCACCTGCGAGATATAGGAAGATACATGTGGCACGGTTGGCTATATTTGCTATCGTGGAAAAGAACCAGTCTTAATTTGAAATGAAGACCGGATGGAGGCTTGCCGGTTTGCAGTGACTCCGTCTGTGTCACTTAAGGACTGATTCTTGGAGCCTTTCCTGTTCATGTTGAACGCATGCCTCTCTCTTAGTTGGCCGTGTCCGATGATCGACCGCGAAGCCGAGTAGCTCAACTCAGGCCAGGAGTCGATAAGTATGAAGTACGCCTCGGAAGGGAGCCGTAGGCGTGAGTCCAAGGGTAGGTGATTTAAAAGTCCTGATCGTCCTAGCAGAAGGGTAATCCCTGAGAGCGCTGGCGCTGATCGAACCCATGAATTTGGTTCCTGAATTGTACCAAAGGTAACCCACGGCTACCCTTGCTAAGTATGCCAGGGTGAGAGTTAGGAATACCCCCTCAGCTAAGTTGTAATTCGATTTGAGTCGCCGTCTCTCCCGGTTAGTGAGAACTTGACGGGCTTATCTCCAATGTAGATACACTAAATAACTTAATGGTTCGGAAATGATGATATGATGATGATAGCCTTATTATACCTGCTATGGTTAATATTGTTTGCTCCTAATAAGTGAGTGCTCTAGTACAGGTGCTAATCTAGTGGACAGGTAAATAATGATAAGCTTGATGCTAAGTTTAAATTGGTTACTATAATCATAAGCTCTTTTATGCAACTGTGTCAAGCTAGCCCACCTAAAAAGCCTTGCATGATCCTTGGTGTCTTTTATTTCTAGTTTTGACGGGTAAGTCTAGCTGAGTACCTTCTTGTACTCAAGGTTTATCTCCCACCTGTTGTAGATGACCAATTCTACTTTGGTTGCTGCAAGTACTGCCTTCTCCCGGCTGGGATGAAGACTAGACCATTGGGCGCGGTCTCTACTAGTTCTCATACCTGATAATGCTTTTGTGGGACATGACTCAGACTTGGCAATGTAATTGAAAACTATGATGTTTTGTACCAAACTATGTTGCTTCCGCACACTCAAACTTGGTTTGTAATATTCTATTTAAAACTCTGATGGATGTATCCGAATGCTTATTATGAAATGTTGTAACGGATGATGTGTTGTGTTGAATCACTATGATCTTGGTTTGTATGTCGAGAGTTGGTTGAAATCCTTCATGATTTCTAGACTACCAGGATTATGGGAGCTTAAGTATAGGAATTTGATCGCTTCGGTGATTGTTTTTGTACTTACGTTCTTATGATTTGGTCGGTTCTGTTATAGCTCATACCAAGATGACACCCCGTAAGTCCGTTGGACCTAAAGGAGGTCCCCATCATTAACTTGCCCCTAGGAATGATGGTGCTAGCAGTAGCAGATCTAGGCCTAATCCCCAGGCAGAGATACAGAGGCTTACAGTAGAGTTAGCTCAGGCTACTAGAGATAGGGCTGTGGATGCCATACAGGTAGGAGAATTACAGGATCAATTGAGGCGTCTCACCACCGCTCATAGGAACTACGAACGTATGTTAGTTCATATGGTGGAAGGAAGGAATGAAGCTTAGCATAGAGAAGATGTAGCTAGAGCTAGAACTCATGAGCTAGAATTTTATGTAGAAGATTTAGAAGAACATAATACTACTTTACATGAAGAAGTTCATAGGCTAAGCAACCTCCTAGATCCAAATCATGAACCTTAAGCTGATGCAATGGACCCAGGTGTTATCCTTGTTGATGCTAGTGAATCAGAAGAAGAAGAAGAAGAAGATCCGGAAGAATTAGTGATGATCGATGAAAGTGATAATGAGGGCGGAAACATTTCTGGAATGGATACCGAGCCCAAAGTTTGAAGTGATCGAGGGAAAGAGTAGAGATGTATAATAGTTAGTTCTAGTTAAAGTTAAGTAGTCTTGTTTAGATGTGGTCTTGTGTATAACTTAGTAAACCCTATGTAATGTGTTTTGGAGTAAATCTTGTTGCAATTCAATAAAGGCTTGTGAGTAAAGTTTGGTTTGTTATGAACAGATGCGTCGTACACGGGGTTCGCATATTCCTGGTACTTCACAAGATGAAGACAGCATTCCCGATCTGCCACCAGTTCCACCAAATCTAGCTGATGCTATTGCCACCCTTGTCAATGTGAATATTGAAAATGCTCGATTGCTTCGAGAGATAGCTCAGAGTAATCAGAATATGGTGCAGGGAAACCATGGTCGCAATCATAATAGGCATGAAGCTACATATGTTGATTTCACTGATACAAGACCATTGGTGTGCACCATGGTAGATGAACCACTAGAGGCTGATGATTGGCTTCGGACTATGGAGCAGAAATTTGATCTTATTCCATGCATGGAGTATTAGAAACCTACGTTTGCCGCCCAGCAACTTCGAGGAGCAGCAAGTGCTTGGTGGGCAAACTTAGTGGCTATGCAACCAGCTGGCATTCCAATAACTTAGGCTGAGTTACATACTACCTTTAGAGCCCACTATATTCTAGAAGGAGTGATGGCTATGAAGCTGGATGAGTTCCTTGCTTTGAAGCAAGGGGATCAAACGGTTATGCAGTATGTGGGAAGATTCAATCACCTGTCACAATATACATCTGAACATGTCAATACGGATGCCAAGAAGAAGAGGTGGTTTATGAGAGGTTTGAATACCAAGCTGCAGACAATGATGACTACTTGTACCAATGTTACTTATCATGAGGTAGTAAATATTGCAATTGCTTCTGAGGAAAAGTATCAGCAACATAAGGAGATCAAGAAGAAAAAGAGTGGGCAGTCTGGATCCTTTTGATATGATCCCGCTAGGGTTTGTTCCCGATCTTTCGATGAGAGGTGTGGGATAACTCAATTGATGGGTGGAGATGACGTTCATGGCCCGACTACAGCCTTCCAAGTTGTGCCTTAGGAACCGATACACCACCTCCAATGGCTGCCGCAATCTTGTGGAGCACGTCACTCGGCCACTAGGGCACTTGTCCTGCAAGCAATCGAAGAACTAGCAAGAACAAGTATAGCAAGTACTGAATTACTAGATGTAGATGAAAGTTTCAAACTCAATCTCAATTAAGGTGGGGTTCTGAAGACAAGAAGACAGGCGGCTGATCCAGCACGCGTGCTTACAAGCAAGTAGCAAGAGCTAAACTTGCCCAAAACAAAACCCAACTATTCTTGGTGGCGGCTAAGGAGTATATGAAGGTGGAAGGACGACCACCAGGGAGTTGGGGTCGTTCTCCAACCCTAGGACACGTCCCTAATGGACCCAACTTGATACACGGCCCATTGGACCAAACTAAGGTGACGCGGCACCTTGGATAGACAAGCTCTTAGTTGGAATTCAGTCATTGCGGCTGCCTCAAAACAGATATGGACTTGATTCTAGATCCATATGAAAATAGACTTCATCAGGTTTCCATGAAGTACTTGAACGCCCCAATCCGAGTCCGTATGCGACTGTGGTGACCATCACAAGTTGGAGCTATCCTAGAGTTCGAATTCAGCCTCCGCGAATTCTTGTCCCTTTTGGTCCTCTCCCTGGTTCCTAACCAAAACAAGAGTGCACACGTCTCCATGGTCTAAATATGATGGACAGGAACTCAAGAGTGAACTTACTTGATGATTAATGTAACGAGCACGGGCGCGAGTAATAGGACCAGAAACTGGTACTCATGTTGGCATGGATGTATCGTTGGTGTTGATGTCCTCATCATCCTCCCCTTCTTGCATTTGAGTCATCCTTGACTCAAGCTCTTCTTCTTCTCCCATATATGGCTTCAAATCTACAATGTTAAATGTGGGACTAACCCCAAAATCTGTAGGCAGATCGAGCTTATATGCATTATCATTAATTTTCTCTAACACTTTAAATGGTCCAGTAGCCCTAGGCATCAATTTAGACTTTTTCAATTCAGGAAACCTATCCTTTCTTAAGTGCAACCAAACTAAATCTCTAGGTTCAAATATTAGTTCCTTTCTACCTTTATCACCAGCAAACTTATATTTAGCATTCATACGTTCTATGTTTTCTTTAGTTGTTTCATGCAGTTTTAACATCAATTCAGCACGCTTAGTAGCATCAAAATTTAGTTTTTTAGAAGATGGCAAAGGCATCAAATCAATAGGAGCACGAGGCAAGAAACCATAGACAATCTGAAATGGGCACATCTTTGTAGTAGAATGCAGCGAACGATTATAAGCAAATTCAATATGAGACAAACAATCTTCCCACATCTTAATGTTCTTCTTTAAAACAGCCTTTAACATAGTAGACAAAGTTCTATTGACAACTTTAGTTTGACCATCGGTTTGGGGATGACATGTAGTAGAGAACAAAAGCTTAGTCCCCAGTTTTCCCCATAAAGTCTTCCAAAAATGACTAAGAAATTTAGCATCACGATAAAAAACAATTGTGTTGGGCACACCATGCAAACGAACAATTTCTCAAAAGAACAAATCAGCAATATGAGTAGCATCATCTGTTTTATGATAGGGTATGAAATGTGCCATCTTAGAAAATCTATCAACAACCACAAACACACTATCATGTCCCTTCCTAGTCCTTGGCAAACCCAACACAAAATCCATAGAAATATCTTCCAAGGGGCACTAGGAACTAGGTAGAGGCAAATACAAACCGTGTGGATTTAACTGTGACTTAGCCTTTTGACATGTCATGCAACGAGCAACAAACCTCTCCACATCTCTTCTCATCTTCGGCCAAAAGAAATGACTAGCAAGTATGTCCTCTGTTTTCTTAGCTCCAAAATGCCCCATCAAACCACCTCCATGCGCTTCCTGCAGCAACAACAAACGAACGGAGCTAGCTAGAATGCATAGCTTGTTAGCTCTAAACACAAACCCATCACTAAAGATGAATTTGTTCTAACCTTTCCCATCTTTACAATGCAGCAATACATCTTTAAAATTAGCATCATTAACGTACTGGTCCTTAATTGTTTCAAATCCAAAGATTTTGTAATCAAGTTGATTCAGCAAGGTATATCTCATAGACAAAGTATCAGCAATAATATTCTCTTTCCCTTTCTTGTGCTTAATAACATAAGGAAAAGATTCAATAAATTCAACCCACTTAGCATGTTTACGGTTCAATTTCCCTTGACTACGAGTATGCTTCAAAGACTCATGATCAGAATGAATAACAAACTCTTTAGGCCACAAGTAATGCTGCCATGTTTCTAATGTGCGAACAAGAGCATACAATTCCTTATCATATGTAGAATAATTTAGAATAGGCCCGCTCAATTTTTCACTAAAATATGCAACAGGTTTGCCTTCTTGTAACAAAACACCACCCAGTCCAATTCCGCTAGCATCACATTCAAGCTCAAAAGTCTTATTAAAATCAGGAAGTTAGGAGGAGAGGTGCATGTGTCAACTTATCTTTTAGCATATTGAAGGAGTTCTCTTGTACTTTGCCCCAACTAAAAGGCACTCCCTTCTTTGTAAGCTCATTCAAAGGTGCAGCAATGGTACTGAAGTCCTTCACAAATCGGTGATAGAAACCAGCAAGTCCTAGGAAACTCCACACTTGTGTGATAGTCTTTGGTACAGGCCATCCCTATATAGCTTCTACCTTGGCTTGATCAACCACAATTCCCTGTGGAGTCACAACATGGCTAAGAAAAGACACTCGATCGGTGCAAAAGGTGCACTTCTCAAGGTTACCAAATAAACGTGCATCTCGTAAAGCATTAAAAACAGCACGTAAGTGATCAAGATGTTCATCCATAGATTTGCTGTAAATCAATATATCATCAAAGTAGACTACAACAAATTTTCCAATGAAAGCACATAGAACCTCGTTCATTAACCTCATGAAGGTACTAGGTGCATTAGTTAACCCAAAAGGCATGACTAACCACTCATATAAACCAAATTTAGTTTTGAAAGCAGTTTTCCATTCATCTCCCAATTTCATATGAATCTAGTGGTACCCACTTCGCAAATCAACTTTGGAAAACACATTAGCATCACTCAGTTCATCAAGCATATCATACAATCGTGGAATAGGGTGTCGATATCGAATGGTGATATTATTAATAGCACTACAATCAACACACATACGCCATGTTCCATCTTTCTTAGGCACTAAAATGATAGGAACAGCACAAGGACTAAGGGACTCATGCACATAACCTTTATCGAGTAGTTCTTGCACTTGTCATTGAATTTCCTTCATTTCTTCTGGATTAGTCCTGTATGGCGCACGGTTTGGCAAAGATGCACCAGGAATAAGATCAATTTGGTGCTCAATCCCTCGTATTGGTGGCAGCCCCACTGGTATCTCACTTAGATTTGATGTCCTCATCATCTTTGGTGGAAATCAAAAGAGGCAAAGGATAATCTATCATCTAGTCAACCATTATCATCCTCCTTATCGCCCGTCATAGTTCCAAGTCAGACAACAATCAAATGTCTGTCCTGCTAAAATTACCAGAATCCACAACAGACCAATGCTCCTAGTGTCAATGCTCCAACATCCCAGGGTCATAATTATCCATGCTACAATTGTGGAAGGTCCGGTCATTTCTCCAGGGAATGTTCGTATCCCAAACAGTATAATTCAAATTCTCAGAAGGCCCCTGCCAATCAACAATAGGGTCAAGTACAGAACAAGAACAACAATCAGAATGCTCAGAAGGGCAAAGATGAAAGGAAGATAGGACGGGTGTTCTATATTCAAGCTGGGGAAATTCTGGAAGGAGAGCTAGTGATGATGGGTATGTTTCCTATCGCCAATCATCCTGCAATTATGCTTTTTGATTCGGGTGCATCTCATTCATTCATCAATAAAACATTTGTCGTGAAGCATGAAATTCCTATTGGGGTAACAAAGGAAAATTTCTTTATATAGTCGGTCGGGGGACGTCTATGTACTAAAGAAATGGTATACCAGGTACCCATAAACCTGGGTGGGCATATTTTTCCCACTACCATGATTATCCTAAAGGATCAGGATATAGATGTAATTTTGGGGATGAATTGGATGTACCAGCATAAGGCTGTTATAGATGCTTTGAATAGGACTATAAGGGTGAGTTTGCCAGATAGTAATTCTCAACTTCTTATCCAACTTCCAACCTTAAGAAGATCAGTGGGCAAGGTTTGTGCAACTGCCATAAAAGAGATTAGAGATATCCTAGTAGTGTGTGAATTTTTGATGTGTTTCCTGAAGATTTACCCTGGTCTACCACCTGATAGGGATGTCCAGTTTAACATAGAGTTGAAACCTGGAACAACTCCAATTTCTTAGAGATCTTATAGGATGCCACCCAAGGAATTAGCCGAGTTGAAGACTCAGTTACAAGAATTGATTGAGAAGGGGTTTATCCAACCTAGTTCATCACCTTGGGGATGCCCGGCAATTTTTGTGAAAAAGAAAGATGAGACCCTAAGGTTATGTGTTGACTATCGTCCGTTGAATGAAGTGACCATCAAGAACAAGTACCCCTTACCTCGGATAGATTTGCTTTTTGATCAACTGGATGGTGCCAAAGTTTTCTCCAAGATAGATTTGAGGTCAGGCTATCACCAAATCAAGATTAAGCCTGATGATATTCTCAAAACAAGCATTTACCACAAGATATGGATTATATGAATACTTGGTAATGTCTTTTGGTTTGACAAATGCTCCCGCTCATTTCATGTATCTGATGAATTCAGTATTCATGCCTGAGCTAGACAAGTTTGTAGTGGTGTTTATTAATGATATCCTAGTATATTCCAAGAATAAGGAAGAACATGCGGAACATCTTAGAATTGTTCTGACCCGTTTGAGAGAACATCAGCTTTATGCCAAGTTTAGCAAGTGTGATTTTTGGCTTAAGGAAGTACAATTTCTTGGATATGTTTTGTCAGTTGAAGGAGTTGCTGTTGATCCAAGCAAAGTTAAGGATGTGCTTGATTAGAAACCGCCAACCACAGTTCATCAAGTTCGGAGTTTTCTAGGATTGGCAGGGTATTACCGTCATTTTATTCTAGATTTCTCTAGAGTATCGAAGTCCATAACTGAGTTATTGAAGAACCAAGTCAAGTTTGTCTGGTCATCTGATTGTGAAGAGGCTTTCCAGACTTTGAAGAGACTATTGACCATTGCACCAGTATTAGCCCAACCTAATATCGAAAAGCCATTTGATGTTTATTGTGATGCTTCAGGTATTGGTATTGGATGTGTATTGATGCAAGAAGGCCGAGTCATTGCCTATGCTTCTAGACAACTAAAGCAACATGAAGAACACTATCCAACTCATGATCTAGAATTAGCAGTTGTGGTCCATGCTCTAAAGATTTGGTGGCATTACCTGCTTGGTAATACATGCCATATTTATACAGACCACAAGAGTTTAAAGTATATGTTTACTCAGTTGGATTTGAACATGCGACAAACAAGATGGTTAGAACTGATTAAAGACTATGACTTGGAGGTACATTATCACCCTGGTAAAGCAAATGTGGTTGCAGATGCCCTTAGTCAAAAAAGTCATTGCAATTGTCTAATAGTAAGAACAATGGGTTTGACTTTATGCCAATAGATGGAAAAGTTGAGTATAGAGGTAATTCAACAAGGTAGTTTGACCAACATAGTTGTTGAAGCCACTGCTCAAGACCAAATTATTGCTGCTCAGAAAGAAAACAAGGGTATAGCCCATATCAAGGAAAGAGTCAGGAATGGTAAAGTGGAATGTTTCAGCATAGATGATGAAGGTGTGCTATGGTTCAAGGACCGCCTGGTGGTACCAAAAGTTCCTGAGTTGCGTCAGTCAATTCTTGAAGAGGCACATGCTACTAGGTTATCTATCCATCCGGGAAGCAACAAGATGTACCATGACTTGAAACAAAGATTTTGGTGGACCAAAATGAAGATAGAGATCGCTAGATATATAGCTAAGTGTGATATTTGTCAAAAGGTGAAAGCTATACATTTGAGGTCCGCTGGAGAGTTACAACCATTATCTATTCTAGCTTGGAAGTGGGAGGATATTAGTATGGATTTTATTGTTGGTCTACCCAAGACATCAAAGGGATTTTACTCAATATGGGTGATTATAGATCGACTAACCAAGTCAGCACATTTTCTTCTAGTCAAGAGTATATACCCCACTATCCAATATGCCAAGATATATTTAGCAAGAATCATGAGCCTTCATGGAGTACCAAAGACCGTTGTGTCCGATAGGGGTACACAGTTTGTCTCCAGCTTTTGGAAACAGTTGCATTCTTCATTGGGTACCAAGCTCCTATATAGTACAGCTTATCTTCCACAGACTGATGGATAGACTGAAAGAGTCAATCAAGTACTTGAAGATATGTTAAGGTGTTGTGTCCTTAACTATTCCAATAAGTGGGATGAATGCTTACCTTTAGCCAAATTCTCATACAACAATAGTTATCAGGAAAGCATTAGAATGGCTCTGTTTGAAGCACTTTATGGTCGTAGATGTAGAACATCACTGAGTTGGTCTGAACCCGGGGAAAGAAGATTCTTTAGAGTTGACCTTGTGAAAGAGATAGAAACAAGGTTAGGCAAATACAAAGTAATTTAAAGATAGCTCAGTCCCGACAAAAGAGTTATGCAGATAAGCAATTAGACCATTGGTGTTTAACAAGGGAGATTTTGTGTATCTAAAGGAATCACCAACGAAGGGAGTTACCCGTTTTGGTGTTAAAGGCAAGTTGGCACCTTGATATATTGGGCCATTTCAAATTTCAGAGAGGTATGGAAAAGTGGCATATCACTTGAAACTACCAGAACATCTTTCAGCTGTACATGATGTGTTTCATGTTTCTCAATTGAAGAAGTGTCTCCAAGTGCCTGAGCAGAATGTTGAGGTTGAAGGAGTTGAACTTGAACCGGATTTGACCTATTCTGAATATCCTATCAGAGTTCTGGATTAGAAAGATCATGTCACACGAAGGAGAACAATCAAGTTCTACAAGATACAATGGAATCAACATTCCGAAGAAGAAGCTACTTGGGAATCCGAAGATTACTTGTTAGAAAAAATTTCTAGAGTTTCTTGCGTCAATATAGAATAATGTTAGTTTTGGTTTTGTTGTTACAAATTGTGTTTTGTAAAGGGACCTCAGCTGTTTTATGGACAGGTTTGGATGATTTTGGACTAACACATTTCCTTTTCCATTACTTACCCGATGACTTTGAATCTCGGGGCCAGATTTCTTTTAGGGGGAAGGATTGTAACACCTCGGGTGTTTTAAATACTAAAACCTGCCATGTCATCATATGCATTGCAAAGCATTTGGCCTTAGTGAAAACTTTGATATACATACACTTAAATAAGTTTACATTTATGTTATATGTGTTGTCTTGTATGGTTTGGATCAAGTTCAAAGTTTTGTTTGGATTTGAATTTCCGAAAACCCTGATTTCCAGCGATTTGTTTTACCCCGAAAAACCTAATTCAAAATCGAACTACATTTTGGGGTTGAGCCTTAAAGCAAAAGTGTAGAGCTTGTCAAGTTATACAAAGTTTGTTTTTAGAGTTTTCAAAGTTGTTATGAAAAATTTGAAGTAATTTGAAAAGGCGAAATTCTTTAAATGTCCCCTATTTGAATTCAAAATTTCATTTCAAAATGTAGATCGAATTAGGGGGTGGTTATAAAAGCAAAGTTGTAGAACTTTGAATTTTGAACAACTTTTATTTTTGGAGATTTTTGAGTTGTTATACAAATTTGGGAGTAATTTGGAAATTTAGACGAATGGCAATTCTATAAATATGTTGAACAGTAGCCGCGGGCAGCTGTCACCGCCGGCGTGCTTCTCCTGGCTTCCAGTCACACCTGTGGCCGCCCTTGGCTTCGCGCTCGCATGAGCAGGCCACTACATGTCGCCTCATTGCGTCTTTGCCGCGCTATAAAGCTGAGACGTCGTCGTCGTTCTTCTTTCTTCCTCCTCTGTTTTCTCAACGCCACAGCTGCTGCTCCGTCGTGCGTTTGCCATCCCCGTATTGCCTGCACCGTCTTGGCAAAGCTTGTTCTACCTCCGTCTACTCTTTGTGCACCTAGTAGACCAACCCTTGGAGCCTGATTCCACCAGGAACCCGCTGTGCGCACCTTTCTTCCTCGCGGCTGGCAACCTCACCGTCGTGCTTGCGCCGTCGTGGCCAGCGCTCTCCGGTGAGTCGTTGCCCTTACTTAGTGTACCTCCAGCTTCGCCTTAATGCCGTGGTGCTTAATACCTCATTGCTTGGTCAATTTGTCCATCAGAGTCACTGGTTCACCGCCGTCGTCATTGTTTGCGCCGTCGGGATCGCTGTGACCGTCGACCTGCCTCTCCGTTGTTCTTCCGGCTTGTCCATCGCCTTCAACGTGATCGGGGTGAGCTCCTGATTCTTCCTGAGTCATTTGTTTCACCGTTATCGGTCTCCTATCGCCGGCATAGCGCTGCCATGCAGTCGTGCCCGCCATGGCCGGTGTAGTGCTTGGTCCAGTCCGTAATTGGTCTCGCTGATGCCACAAATCGATGCGTCGTGACGTAGTGATCATGCTAGTACCTTGGCCATCGCCGGGGACCTCGCTGTTGGTGAGATTTCATCGGTCAGAGCCATCGCCGTCGCGGTCAGTGCGGGAGGTTGAAGATGACATGTGGGGTCGGATTGTTAGTGACTCAGCGGTTTGAAAATGAATTTTTTTAATTTTCAGAGATGAATGAATAGTGTATGTTTTTGTGTAGATTTATTTAGAGCTCCAAAAATTATCAAAATTTTTGTGTGACCTCTCTGTGATGTATATTATTTAAGAAAAATATGAAATGTTGTTTTTCAATGCTTTTTGAGTGTGATGAAAATTGCTTAATTAAATACTAAATGAGTTTCCATGATTTTTCTAGGCTTAATTAATTATCCAGAAATTATGACAATTGTTTTGCCACTTAGTTATCATGAGATGAATATTTACAAAAATTTTGAGATCAATTGGAACAAGTTGATTTATTTCATAATTTGTAATTAAATAATTAATTCAAAAAAGCAAATAGTAACCTTTAATGATTTAGGTTTGGATTGAATTTTGGATTGAGTGATGACCTTGGGGCATTAGTTGATAATGATTCTTGGCAATGAAATTAAGTGTTACGAAAAGGGTTTAGTTAGTTTGACTTGTAACTATACCGCGAAGGAAAGTTGTATTCAAGTTGTTAATTTTTGCATCCATCATCGAGCATCATGTTTTATATCTCGCATCATGTTAAACATGGCATTGTTACTATGTGTAGTGAACGAAGGTGAACATGTGGTAGTTAATCAAGTTGCGGAGGATGTTAATCCGTCTGTTGAGGTCGGATCTGATAATTGTGGAACGACTCCGGAACCTAACTTTTCCGTCAACGAAGGCAAGCCCCGAATGCATTTTAACCTACCTTGTGATTTACAAATTGATTTCGCTTTTGCTTTTCTTTACTACATTAAGTGATTAGGAGTTAATTGAAAACCTAATTGGTGCATTACCAACCTTGTTTTTCCATATCTATCTTGTTACTAGTTTTAATTCGTATATGCCTAGTTATGCTTAGCTATGCTTAGAACAATGAAAGTCGGGTGATTACCTGTCATCTGCAAGTTTTAAATGGAACTTTGGTTACATATGTTATCATGTGATATGGGAATGTGGAATAATAAATCTAGACCGGGCGGACTCAGTGTGTGATAGCCACAAGACATGGAGGTCTTGTGAGCAGCTTCTTTCCGCCTGTGTCGATTAAGATCCGTCCATTGTTGAATTGCAAGAGGTGAGACTTTGTAGTACTAACCACATACTCCGGTAAGCCTGAACTTGGTGATTCTATTATGAGAATGGCTACTTGCACACTAGGAGTGGAGAGATGGCACTACTAACTTCTGACCCTTATACCACGCTTTTTTGTCGCAACGGCTTGGTTTCGTTGCAACAAGTGTTGTTATCACAACGATTTTCACTTTTGGTTGCGATAGATTGTTTTTTTGCCATGAAGATTGTTTTGTGGCCATAAGTGTGGAGATCGTTGCAAAAAGTAAGTGTTATCGCAACAAATTATTGAACGGTTGCAATAAGTGATTAATGTTGCCACGATTTGATTTGCTTTGCGGGCAAGTTTATTTTTGTTGCAATACTAAGGTGATATTGCAACTCTTTATTTTATGGTTGCAATAGCCCATCTATATCGCCACGAATATGTTCTGTTGTATATAATAGTCGCTTTTGTTGCAAAAAATTGGTACATATAGCAACGAAAAAAATAGTTCGTTGCAATCACTAAGGTTGCAACGATTATGGTTTCGTTGTATGTAGCAGTTTCGTTCATTGCAAAAAGGTTATAATATAGCAACGAAAAATTACATTGTTGCAATACCTAAGCCTTTCCACTTTAATGGTTGCATAATTTTTTAAAAAAAAATGACAACAATATGGGTTTTGAACCTGAGACCTCTTGGTCTTGAAAGTAAGCTCCTACCACTAGGCTATGTCTATGTTTGTGTTAGTAATAGTGAAAGTTCCCTATATTAATTAATGTTGAGCAGTTATATTGGAAAAAGGATCTAATCTAAATTTACATATCACGTAGAGGTCGCGGCTTGTAGCTCCTGTCGCGGCTCCTTCTCTCCCGCAGCCTCTCTTCTTCCCCCACGCGCTGTCTCCTTGCGAAGAACGTGGTGGAGCCCCCCCTGATCCCTACAGCCAGCACTAGCAGCTAGCGTGGTCAAGGCCTCCCTGAAGCCTTTATCGTCACGGTGCCCCTTCCCTACGGCTGTAGTCGTCACGGCCCTTGAATTCCCTACAGCGACTATGGCATATTGGTGCCCTAGTTCCTTCCTGATCATCGACGAGATAAGGAGAGCGAGCACCGTCCGGTCCTTCCTTGGCATGCAAGATAGTCTCTTGTGTTGCAAAAAGATTGTACATATAGCAACTAAAGACTAAATCGTTGCAATACCTAAGGGCGCGTTTGGTTACCTGCATACGCCGTGGCTAGGCTCCACGGATGCAGCTCCGAGCGTTTGGTTGACTAGTTGGAGGTTGGGGCCTGTCCCATGCGGTGCAAGATTCCCTCATGGGCCAGGCTCAACTCATACGCCAAAAATCCTCGTTCCTCCGTGGCCAGGCTCGCGCGAGCGCAGCAAGCATGCAAACGGGACATGTCAGTGAGACAGCCGATGCTAACATGCAGTGAACCAAACGAAATCTCTGAACAGCCAGGGACTTTAGAGTCCTGAAGACTTGTGCTTACCACTACACCATATATGTGTTTGTGTCATTGGTAGTCAAAGGAACATATACAAAATACAAAATAACGTAGAACCCGTTATGTATTGAAATAGGATCGGATCTGGTATATAGCAGTATACGTATATGTGCACGATCGACTGTCGTATAGGCATCGTGGCTTTCTCTTTCCAAGGCGTCGTCGCAACTGGCTCTGTCCCCAGGCGTCGTCGCGCGTTGCCTCTCCCTGCAGCCGCTGGTGTCCCTGTCGCTGGTGCTGCTGGGTTGCTCATGTCCTCACCGCTCTATGCGACCTTGTCGACAGCTAGACACTTAGCCGAAAGCCACGTCTACACGAGTACGTCGACGCGAGTGATGAGTACGTCGACGCGAGTATGTCGACGCGAGTCGTCGAGTTCACACATCAATCAGGTGCTCTAGTTCAATCTATGTTTGACAAATTGCTCCCAAGTTCCTTTGTTAATCTTGATGTATCATCTATGGCAATTATATATTTAATCAATATTCAATTATCTTTACCTCCAATTTTTATTCTTCAGAGTGCATACGTGTAGTTAGGGCATTGTGTTA
This sequence comes from Miscanthus floridulus, assembly GCF_019320115.1. NCBI lineage: Eukaryota > Viridiplantae > Streptophyta > Magnoliopsida > Poales > Poaceae > Miscanthus > Miscanthus floridulus. The sequence continues at coordinate 91,640 of NW_027096439.1, read as the reverse complement.
TGAGAGTTGAGACTATTTATTAGGGGATAATCATTATATCAAGTTCTCAACTAGGTAATTTATTGAATTTTGATTTTAATGTTGAATCTAGTACAACATATTTTTTTCATGTTCCTTTGTTAAGATAATATTTGTAATTTGTTTGATAAAAATTCCCTTTCGATGCATTAAAGTTTATTTTTTATATTATATAGTAATATAGTAAAGGGCTCATTTTTTTAAGCTTCCCTGCAGCGAAAAATTGAATCGTTGCAATAGCTACGAGAAATTGAATTGTTGCAATAGCTAAGGCCGGGTCACATGATCAAATGTCATCAAAATGTAAAAAAAAGAGTAAAAATGGAGCATAGGTAGGACTTGAACTCGACACCCTTCCATCTTGAAGCAGTAGACTTACGACTAGATTATGTTAGATCTTATGTTAGTACATGCATAGTAAAATTTTTATATTTTAAATTAACAACGAGTACAATTAAGAAATGATAAAAACAGACTAAAAAAGTGTAAAATAGCAAAAAAAAGGAATTGGTTGGACTCGAACTAACGACACCTCTTTCTTGAAAGGTCGACTTACCACAACACTACGTTGGTATTTGTGTTTGTTCATGCTCACAAAGTTCTTTGTAAGTTAAATTAACTATTAAAACTATTGGAAGATGACAAAAAGAACAAAAAAATGTTGACTATGGGGTTTGAGCCTCAAACCCATCGCTCAAACACCAAGCATGGCCACCACTACACTATGCAAAGTAAATAGTTTGTATAATATGTTAACCATGGAAATATATAGCCTCTTCGTTTGGCTATGGCTTGTCGTAAACGATCGTAAATTTCCAGCTATAACAGTATTTTTCTCTCACACAAACCAGCCAATAGTACTTCTTTACGAACCAGCAACGATACGAACCAGCCAACCGAACAAGCCGATAGTCTAATAATATCTATAATTGGTTTGAAATTGTTCAAACTTGCATGACAATATGTACTTTTTTGTGTATAATCATTAAAAATTTTAAATATAACAAAGCATATTACACATTCTTCACAAATAAACACATCTCCAACATAGTAATAGTAATTGTATAAGAGATGTATCTATTTGTGAATAATATATAGTTCGACTGTACTAAAATGAATGGAATTTTTTATGACAACCTTATGGACCCAAAATATGTCGTCATGCCATTTTGTAGAGTTTCCTAACCATATTTAGATATTATTACAGTTATTTTATGGAATTACCATATAATAATCATAATAATATCTAAATTTGGTTAGAAACTCTACAAACTTGCATGACAACATGTTTTTGGTGTATAGTCATTCAAAAAAACTTCAAATGATTTTAAAAAAGAAGTACTGCACACTTTATTAAAAGGAACTAAAATTTATATGGAATAGTTATGGGCCCAAAATATGTTGCCATGTCATTCCACTCTTTAAATTTGTTATTTGTTATTGGCCCCATTCGCTTCGCTGAAAAAATAAGCCGAAACACTATTTTCGCTGATTTGTTGTGAGAGAAAAACACTATTTTAGCTGAAAAATAAGCTGAAAAATACGGATTATAAGACAAGCGAACAAGACCATTATTGCAGTTTTAGTCGACATATACCAAGTGCACATGAACAAAGAAAAGGAACAAAAAGAAAAATACGCCACAGGAGCTCGAACCAAAGCCTGTACATCCACAAATAATAGATTTCACTTTGCGCTCTGGTTTGAAGTTGAACACCTCACGTAAAATTTGAACTCATATGCTGCTCAAATTTTGACAAAAACCTTACATTTACTACGAGCTATGAAAATATGAGGTTTAAAGAATTTAAAAAATGATTGACTATTATTTATAGTTTAAAAGAACTTTTGTGTGCCTATCCAAACAAATTTCAAATTGAATTGTGCATACCTCAAATAAGATGGATGAAAAATATACTTAGGCTCGTATGGTTCACTAAATCATAAAATCATTTATCATGGAGATAGATGAAAAATCCAATTGTTGTGTTGGGATAATTGGACCTTCTGTCTCCAGGTTACCACAAAATAACTCTAATAATGCCTAAAAGTGGTCTAGAAAATCTAGGAATTTGCATGGAATCATGTTTTGGGTGTATATGCTTCATGTAAAAATTCAAATGATTTTAATAGAGGGAGTCTATACATTGTACACGAAAATGATTTTAAACCTAATTCAATGTTACTCAAGTCAAACTTTGAAGCTTGCACGCCTCACATCAAATTCGAACTCAAATGGACCTCAAATTTTGACAAAACCTTATATTTACTACAAGTTAAGGAAATATGAGGTTTCGGAAATTTAAAAAATGATTCACTATTTTCTACAGTTTAAACGAATTTATGTCTGTCTACTAAACAAATTCTAAATTGAACTATGTGTACCCCTAATAAGATTAAAAAAGGTGTTACTTCAAAATATATTTGGTGTATAATTATTAAAAAAATTCAAATGATCTTAACAAAGAGATACTGCACATTATTTACAAATGGATGTCTCTTACATAGTAGAAGTAATATATGTAGATGTGTGCGAGATGTGTCTATTTGTGAACAATGTTGACTCCCACTTTATTAAAACAAACTGAATTTGTTTCACATAGTATGAAATACGAGGTACTACTCATTGTCGACAAAAGGATATCTCTTTCACATAGTAGGAGTAATATGTAACTGTGTGAAAGATGTGTTCGTTTGTGAATTAGGCTACCACTTTGTTAAAATAAATTAAAATTTTGACAAAAAGCTTATGGACCCAAAATATGTTGCCATGCTAGGCCTTAGAATTTCCTAACCATATTAAGATATTATTAGAATTATTTTGTGGAATTACATTAAAATGATCGTAATAATATCTATGTTTGGTTAGAGAGCTTTTCAAACTTGCATAACAACATGTTTTCGTGTATAATTATTTAAAAAATTCAAATGATTTTTTTTTGGAAAAATTGATCTGCCAAATCGCGTGTATGGGCACAAAACTGAACCTAAAATTCCCACTTCCCGCCATCCAGAACGAGTGTGGCCGCGGACTCCGCTAAAAAATTGCAACATGTGCGGGCTCCCTCTCACGTCCGCATTGCTGTAAAAATAATAATAATAAAAAACGGTTGGGCAAAAAAGAAAAGGAGAAAAGAAAACTAAACAGGTCGTTCACTGGACACAAGGCCAAGCGCGGGAGGAAAAATTTTGATCCACCAAAAACGTGCCCAATCTTGGGCTAAATTCGCTGGACCTATATAAACGAGAGGCTCAATTCTCTGCGTTAGGGTTCTTTCATTTTCCAATCGGCCGCCAGCCCGCTCCCCGCTGCAGCTGGTTCCGGCGCCGCCGTGCCGCGCTTCCATCCGAGTGGCCCGACCTCCCCCGTTCGTTGGTCCTCCACTCTGTGAAGCTGTGCCCCTACACTCCACGAAGGTGAAAAGACTAGAGATTGGGAGCGAACCTGTGTGCCGCGCACCGTCCCGTCGCGGCCGCCAGCAACCTGTGCTGCGCCGGCGCCGGCTGCAGTGACGCCTCTCCAACCTCCGACCGTGCCAACCCTAAGGTACTAATCCATTCTCTTCCTCCCACTCCCTCCGTGGCTGGATTTAAGGTTTTTCGACGGAGATGCATTTGCTTTCTTGGAAATTTCCAATGTGCGTGATTCTCCAATCTTCATGTTAGGTGTTGTGCTTAGTAGCTTTGCTAATGTAAATTGTTGCCTATCCTATACTTAAATAATAACAGCTCGTTTGTCCAAAAACAGCAAATGCTCACTAGAAATAGAAATATATATATATGTCTACACTATCATCGTCAATCTCGAAACACCAGCTCGCACACATAGAGTAGATGTGATTTGTGAATTTCTACCCCAACGTTAGTTTTTGCTTCCAACTAGCTTATAGTGTTGTCACCTAGGCTTAAGATCAATTTCTTTGAACTTGTTCGCTGGTGTTAGCAGTAGCTCTTGCATTCTTTTGATCTAGTAAGCTTGATAATTAATTTCACATGTTTAACTAGATCTCTTATTAGTAAGATTATTTGTGAATTGCTTAATCTGTGCCTATTGCCATTCAATTGGTTGTATCTTTGTTTTCATGGAAATCAAGAGTTATTGCTTCAAACGTTTGTCTTCTGAAAATTAATTAGTATGCACTTTCTATACAATTGTCTGAATTGCAATGTGGTGATCATGATGCACTGTTTATTATTTCTAACAGTCCTAAAGTTTACATTTAATCTCTTGACTTGATATAAGTTGTGAACCACCTTTACTGTCAACTCAACTAGAACCATGTTGTATCTAAAATTTTGTACATTCTATGCATGAATGACTTTATTACCCAATTTACTAATATCACAATCTTATTCTTTTGGTGAGTAGGTGGACGACAAATGTTGACTAGAAGGCAAGGAATCTAGCAAGAACACAGCTGAGATCATGACTGGTTGTGCTGTCGGAAAGTCTGCAAATGCTGTAGAGATGTTAGGAAGCGTTGTAATGTTCCAAGTTGACCGCGCGTCGGTCTAATAACCTCCCGTCTCTAGACCGCGCGTATCCCTCCCCCTCCCCCAATTAGATCGCGATCCGTCTCCCAGGACCGCATGAGGGCCATGACGCTGCCGCCTACGCCACCTCGGTCCAGGACGCCCCCGACATCGCCTTCGTTGAGGATGCCACTGGCAACGCCTTCAGGCAAGACGGCGCTTCGTTCGCAGGGCATCAGCGCCAGCACAGACTCCACCGCCTTGGGTACCCATCGCCATCGATATACTGAGGCCACCCTCGAAGTAGAAGATGATCTTGGGTTCTCTTCTCCATATGTCCCCAGGTGCAATGATTGCTTAATCTAGGTTTTTTGTTTATGTGATTTCATACTTATTTGTTTTTCAATATAAATATATGTGTCTATCGCAGCCTTGAAATTAATCTGTCAAGCTCTTGAATGTTGGTAAATGCAAATATATGTTACTGCATCTACAGTTAAGTCAAATTCATTGAAGATCTAACTATCCAATCATCCAATGTGTTAGAACACAGGTTTAATATTTTCTTCATAAAAACAAATTTCTGACTTACTGGTTCTGTCTCTTCTGGATGGTCTACTATAACATTATTATTATATATTACTACTGCTGCCTCCAGTAAAAAAAAGATGTTTAAGAAAAGGCAATTACTTGCTCGGTATTTGTTTTGCTTGTCTAAAATTACAGAAAGTAAACATGTCTGTTTCGATTCAGGAATACAAAGTCTGAGATCGTTTTCTATGCTTGGGTGAATCACATGGCCAAGCACTGTGTCTGTATATATATTGTTGTAGAATATATAATACAATCACATGGCGAGCTATTTTGAGCTGCGTATGGCTGAATAACATATTTTGGAGAGGAGTGATGTGCTTATGTAGTACTGGATGGGAGTGTCCCCTGAATTTTGCATTATGATGAAGGAAGTATGCAAACAGACATTAGGTATAGCATTTGCTCTTGTATAAAAACAATTAATCCTGTATAAGAATAGTGTTATTTCCTATAAGAAAAAACATTGGCTATCTCTTGCCTAGATTGGAATCTTCGGTTAACAGGCTAAGCAAGGCATCCAGAAGAATTGACTATGGTAGCAGTCCAAAGTGCTGCCAAGTAGAGAGCTCATAATAATAGAGAAAAAATGTTCCTGTATTATGATTGCCAATAAAGTATATTTTATGATGATATCAAACTTTTCTTACTACTCACTTTCTAATTTTTAAATGAAACACTTAACATGGTTTTTAAATGGAGTAATATTAACAGTGTTGCTTTTTCTGTTTGACGTAGCTTCTTATGTGATCACACTATTAAATATGTAAACAGGAAAGGTTGAATATTCTACCAAAATACCAAACTACAAACACTTCTGTTCAGTGTTGCTTTTCCAGATTGGGTGAATAAGGTAACAACAATTCATAGGGCTTTCCATTTTTTAAAATGTTTTTTTAGTATTCATGTGAATTTCCATTGTATTTTTGAATAATTGTAGTCCTCTATGAGATTTCTGAAACTTGACTGGAAAACAGAACATCTTGTCAATAATGAGAAATTGAAGGATGGTGCATCTGCTATGCATCTTGCTCTTCCCTGTAATAAGGCAGCAAGGGCTCAATATTTTTCAGATATCATCTGATCCTATAGCCAGTATGTACTGGCTGAGGTTGATGGGCTCAAATGCTAATCATTCACCATTTGCCACTTTACCACTCCTTGATTAGGTATGCGCAAGACCAGAGACTTAATTCCTAGTGCCTAACTTCTGTTTTTTGCCAGTGTTTTCAAGCTTAAGTGTGGTCCCTTTACTCTGTTCTCTTTTTATTATTCAATTCAGTAGCATGATGGTAGGGGAAATGGGGTGTATGACAATGCTTGGATAGGTAACCATGATTATTAGTGGCTAATGCCTATTGCTAGGCTGAATTTCTCTATGCCAAGTAGCTTCTGGTAACCATGACATTAAGTTGTAGCTGTCACACTCGCACCTGCACCAATTGCTACACATCGCCGACCTCCAGCTCTCCCCTGTCTCTCTATTTGCAGTTATGAATTTTGAAAGTAGCCGGTCAGGTTTTGACCTTGGTCTGGACAGCAGTGGGTGTTTGTGTTTTTTGACCATGATAACTGCAGAATCTTATTTAACAAATAACTACAAAGATGTAGAGAATTTCATGGGCTTTCCGTATTGTTAAAGAATATAATTTTTCGTTGTCTACAACTCAAGTTATGATTTTTCTAATCAACTAAACTGTTGCTGCCTTAAAAATTCAGAGAAGGCAGCTGCTACTGTAACATATGCAACGCCTTCAGGCAGGATTGCAGTAGAACTTCAACTATGCAAAAGCTTGGTTGATGGTTTTTGTATATGAAATTAGAAATTAGAACCACTTTATATTTTCATCTCTTTACATTTGTGCAAAATTTAGTAAACTTAATATTGTTCTAATATCCCAATCATATTCTTTTGGCAGTAGGTGGACAAGGTTTCAGTGGGAGGCTCATAATCAAGCGAGGACATAGCCGAGGAGATGACATGTTGGGCTGCTAGGAATTTCTCAAGTGCTGCATAGATGTTAGGAAGTTTGTAAAAAGTTGTCAAATAATGAGTTAATTGTACACTCGTCTATGATTTTAGCTACTATTTCATGGGTTTGGCAACATATTGAATGATTAATTATAATTAATATATGTGGGTGCAATTGCTTTTGATATGATTCATTGATTTGCAATGATGATTTATTAAACCAAAATTAAATGTTACTAGCGTTGCAATAAAAGCTATACCTATGAGCCATGATGCGTGGCAATATGCTGTATGGCAAAGACTTATTTACGTTGCAAATAATACTATTGCCACGACATGACTATTGTTGCAATAACAATTAATCTTCCGCAACGAATAAAATTGCGTGGCAAATTCTACTGTTGCAACGGCACTGAGGTCATGGCAATAATGAACGGTATATTGCAACGAATAAAATTGCGTGGCAAATGATACTGTTGCAACGGCAACGCGGCCGTGGCAATAATGAACGGTATCTCGCAACGGATAAATTTGCGTGGCAAATGATACTATTGCCATGCCAAGACAAGCGTGGCAATAATGTATACTCTCTCGCAACGATTACATTTGCGTGGCAAATGATTTACTTGCCATGGCACAATGGTCGGGGCAACAACACCTTAAGCAACAAAATTATAGCGTGGCAACAAAAATCTATTGCCACACTATCGCTCGTTGTATTTACCACCTCTCGCTACGAAGACAAACGTGGCAAGTGCTCGTATTGCCACGCCAATGAATGTTGCGATAATGTCCTATTGCAATGCTTGGCAACGTTGTAAGAAAATCTAACTCTTGCAACGCCAAACTAGCAACGGTTGCAAGTCCTTATTGCAACGTGACTTTTTGCAACCATTGCCAACGAACGCGATTTCATGGTATGAACTACCTTTTGCAACAAAATTGGGCCTATTGCAACGTTTTCTTGTCGTTGCGCAAGGGTTAGAAGTTTGTAGTGTGGCGGGAATAGCGTGTACCCATGTGGCATTGGGCTGGATTGGTGGAGTGGACCCGTTCCTGTTTTAGAGGATCCGAGGGTAGGTTGATATATGTAAGTCGGGGACCTACATATGTCGTGTGGTCTGGAATTCCTAGCTGGGTTTTAATCAGTTTGAATCATCGTTGCTTCTCGGTTATGGAGACTCAACTCACTGTTCATCATCGTAGTTAATAACTGGAACTCGAGTAAGGTTTGAGAAAGAGTTTGATATGAAGTTCATGATCTCATTATGGATCATGGTAGATTCATATGTGGTTCTTATAAAGTTTTATATGTTGAAGTAAAGAATTTTGTTAAAGAGCTTTTACGCAAAAGAACTTTGATTATTGCTAAAGCCATACCTTGAATCCCTGAGCCTGCATTCCTGAGTCTTCTCAGTTTTATTTCGGTTAAGTCTTGTTGAGTACTTTTGTACTCAGGGTTCATTGACCCTTGTTGCAGGTGAGCCTCATGAGTAGGTCTGTTGTGGACCGTGCTGCATTACTATTGTTCAGGTCGATGATGATAAGTGAATGTGTGATCCTTGGGCAAGATACTTATATTGTGTGTTTGTATTATGTTATAATGCCACTCTACTACTACTTTGGTTTGTAATAATTATCGAACTTAGTTTGTAAGGTTTGAAAACAACTGGTTTGTAAACTAAGTTATCATAAGACTTCCGCTATTTTACTCTGATGTAGATATTTGAATAAATGTTGTAATACTGCAATGACTCTGTAATGAGATCCTGCTCAGAAATCGTGGATGATTCGGGGTTCCTCGAGGACACCCGACAGTCTTCTTAAGTTACCAGGAACATATGCATAGCCGTCAGAGGTCATTGTACAGTGACAGGTGCATGTGGGTCCTATAATTTAGGAGGTTCTGCCACAAGACACAACACCTTAACAAATCTTCAAGTACTTGATTCACTCTTTCAGACTGACCATCAGTCTATAGATGATAAGCTGTACTATACAGAAGTTTGATACCCAACAAAGCATGTAATTGTTTCCAAAAGTTGGAGACAAACTATGTACCTCGATCCGACACAATGGTCTTTGGTATACCGTGTAAGCTCATGATTCTTGCTAAATACATCTTGGCATATTAGATAGTGGGATATATACTCTTGACTGGAAGAAAATGTGCTGACTTAGTTAGTCGATCTACAATAACCCATATTGAGTCAAAACCTTTAGATGTCTTGGGTAGACCTACGATAAAGTCCATACTGATATCCTCCCACTTCCAAGCTGGAATAGGCAATGGCTTTAACTCTCCAGCGGACCTCAAATGTATAGCCTTTACCTTTTGACAAGTATCACACTTGGCTATATACCGAGCAATCTCTATCTTCATTTTGGTCCACCAAAATCTCTGTTTCAAGTCATGGTACATTTTATTACTTCCCGGATGAATAGACAACTTGGTTGTATGTGCCTCTTCAAGAATTGACTGTCACAACTCAGGAACCTTTGGTACCACTAGGCGATTCTTAAACCATAACACACCTACATCATCTATCCCGAAGCATGTTGCTTTTCCCTTCCTGACTCTTTCTTTGATTTGGGCTATACCCTTGTTTCCCTTCTGAGCGGCAATAATTTGATCTCGAATATCCTATCATACTTCTGGATTAGAAAGATCATGTCACATGAAGGAGAACAATCAAGTTCTACAAGATATAATGGAATCAACATTCTAAAGAAGAAGCTACTTGGGAATCCGAAGATTACTTGTTAGAAAAAATTTCCAGAGTTTCTTGCGTCAATATAGAATAATGTTAGTTTTGGTTTTGTTGTTACAAATTGTGTTTTGTAAAGGGACCTCAGCTATTTTATGGACAAGTTTGGATGATTTTGGACTGACACATTTCCTTTTCCATTACTTACCCTATGACTTTGAATCTCGGGGCGAGATTTCTTTTAGGGGGAAGGATTGTAACACCTCGGGTGTTTTAAATACTAAAACCTGCCATGTCATCATATGCATTGCAAAGCATTTGGCCTTAGTGAAAACTTTGATATGCATACACTTAAAAAGTTTAGATTTATGTTATATGTGTTGTCTTGTATGGTTTGGATCAAGTTCAAAGTTTTGTTTGGATTTGAATTTCCGAAAACCCTGATTTCCAGCGATTTGTTTTACCCCAAAAAACCTAATTCAAAATTGAAGTACATTTTGGGGTTGAGCCTTAAAGCAAAAGTGTAGAGCTTCTCAAGTTATACAAAGTTTGTTTTTGGAGTTTTCAAAGTTGTTATGAAAAATTTGAAGTAATTTGAAAAGGCAAAATTCTTTAAATATCCCCTATTTGAATTCAAAATTTCATTTCAAAATGTAGACCGAATTAGGGGGTGGTTATAAAAGCAAAGTTGTAGAACTTTGAATTTTGAACAACTTTTTATTTGTGGAGATTTTTGAGTTGTTATACAAATTTGGGAGTAATTTGGAAATTTAGACGAATGGCAATTCTGTAAATATGTTGAACAGTAGCCGCGGGCAGCTGTCACCGCCGGCGTGCTTCTCCTGGCTTCTAGTCGCGCCTGTGGCCGCCCTTGGCTTCGCACTAGCATGAGCAGGCTACTGCGTGTCGCCTCATTGCGTCTTTGCCGCCCTATAAATCTCAGACGTCGTCACCATTCTTCTTTCTTCCTCCTCTGTTTTCCCGACGCCACCGCCGCTGCTCCGTCGTGCGTTTGCCATCGCTGTAGTGCCTCCACCATCTTGGCAAAGCTTGTTCTAGCTCCGCCTACTCCTTGTGCACCTAGTATACCAACCCTTGGAGCCTGATTCCATCGGGAACCCGTTGTGCGCACCTTTCTTCCTCACGGCCGGCAACCTCACCGTCGTGCTTGCGCCGTCATGGCCAGCGCTCTTCGGTGAGCCATTGCTCTTGCTCAGTGTACCTCTAGCTTTGCCTTGATGCCGTGGTGCTTAATACCTCATTGCTTGGTCAATTTGTCCATCACAGTCACCGATTCACCGCCATCGTCATTGTTTGCGCCGCCGGGATTGCTGTGACCGTCGACCCGCCTCTTCGTTGTTCCTCAATGTGATCGGGGTGAGCTCCTGATTCTTCCTGAGTCATTTGTTTCACCATTACCGGTCTCCTATCGCCGGCGTAGTGCTATCGTGCAGTCATGGCTGCCATGGCCAGCGCAGTGCTTGGTCCAGTCCGTAATTGGTCTCGCTGATGCCACAAATCGATGCGTCGTGACATAGTGATCATGCTAGTACCTAGGCCGTCGCCGGTGACCTCGCCATCGGTGAGATTTTGTCGGTCAGAGCCGTCGCCGCCGTGGTCAGCGCGGGAGGTTGAAGATGACATGTGGCGTCAGATTGTCAGTGACTCAGCGGTTTGAAAATGAATTTTCAATTTTTAGAGATGAATGAATAGTGTATGTTTTTTTTATTTTTGTGTAGATTTATTTAGAGCTCCAAAAATTATGAAAATGTTTGTGTGACCTCTCTATGATGTATATTATTTAAGAAAAATATGAAATGTTGTTTTTAGTACTTTTTGAGTGTGATAAAAATTGCTCAATTAATTGCTAAATGAGATTCCATGAATTTTCTAGGCTTAATTAATAATTCAAAAATTATGAAAATTGTTTTGCCACTTAGTTATCATGAGATGAATATTTACAAAAATTTTGAGGTCAATTGGAATAAGTTGATTTATTTCATAATTTGTAATTAAATAATTAATTCATAAAAGCAAATAGTAACCTTTAATGATTTAGGTTTTGATTGAATTTTGGATTGAGTGATGACCTTGGGTCATTAGTTGATAATGATTCTTGGCAATGGAATTAAGTGTTATGAAAAGGGTTTAGTTAGTTTGACTTGTAACTATACCGCGAAGGAAAGTTGTATTCAAGTTGTTAATTTTTGCATCCATCATCGAGCATCATGGTTTATATCTCGCATCATGTTAAACATGGCATTGTTACTATGTGTAGTGAACGAATGTGAACACGTGGTAGTTAATCAAGTTGCGGAGGATGTTAATCTGTCTATTGATGTCAGATCTGATAATTGTGGAACGACTCCAGAACCTAACTTTTCCGTCAATGAAGGCAAGCCCCGGATGCATTTTAACCTACCTTGTGATTTACAAATTGATTTCGCTTTTGCTTTTCTTTACTACATTAAGTGATTAGGAGTTAATTGAAAACCTAATTGGTGCATTACCAACCTTGTTTTTCCATATCTACCTTGTTACCAGTTTTAATTCGTATATGCCTAGTTATGCTTAGCTATGCTTAGAACAATGAAAGTCGGGTGATTACCTGTCATCTACAAGTTTTAAATGGAACTTTGGTTACATATGTTATCATGTGATATGGGAATGTGGAATAATAAATCTAGACCGGGCGGACTCAGTGTGTGACAGCCACAAGACATGGAGGTCTTATGAGCAGCTTCTTTCCGTCTGTGTCGATTAAGATCCGTCCATTGTTGAATTGCATGAGGTGAGACTTTGTAGTACTAACGACATACTCTGGTAAGCCTGAACTTGGCGATTCTATTATGAGAATGGCTACTCGCACACTAGGAGTGTAGAGATGGCGGGAATAGTGTGTACCCATGTGGCATTGGGCTGGATTGGTGGAGTACTGTATTCTCGGGTGGCGCGGACCCGTTCTTGTTTTAGAGGATCCGAGGGTAGGTTGATATATGTAAGTCGGGGACCTACATATGTCGTGTGGTCTGGAATTCCTAGCTGGGTTTTAATCGGTTTGAATCGTCGTTGCTTCTCGGTTATGGAGACTCAACTCACTGTTCATCATCGTAGTTAATAACTAGAACTCGAGTAAGGTTTGAGAAAGAGTTTGATATGAAGTTCATGATCTCATTATGGATCATGGCAGATTCATATGTGGTTCTTATAAAGTTTTATATGTTGAAGTAAAGAATTTTGTTAAAGAGCTTTTACGCAAAAGAACTTTGATTATTGCTAAAGCCATACCTTGAATCCTTGAGCCTACATTCCTAAGTCTTCTCAGTTTTATTTCGGTTAAGTCTTGTTGAGTACTTTTGTACTCAGGGTTCATTGACCCTTGTTGCAGGTGAGCCTCATTAGTAGGTCTGTTGTGGACCGTGCTGCATGACTGTTGTTCAGGTCAATGATGATAAGTGAATGTGTGATCCTTGGGCAAGATACTTATACTGTGTGTTTGTATGATGTTATAATGCCACTCTACTACTACTTTGGTTTGTAATAATTATCGAACTTAGTTTGTAAGGTTTAAAAACAACTGGTTTGTAAACTAAGTTATCGTAAGACTTCCGCTATTTTACTCTGATGTAGATATTTGAATAAATGTTGTAATACTGCAATGACTCTGTAATGAGATCCTGCTCGGAAATCGTGGATGATTCGGGGTTCCTCGAGGACACCCGACAATCTTCTTAAGTTACTAGGAACATATGCATAGTCGTTAGAGGTCATTGGACAGTGACAGGTGCATGTGGGTCATATAATTTAGGAGGTTCTGCCATAGGACACAACACCTTAACAAATCTTCAAGTACTTGATTCACTCTTTCAGACTGACCATCAGTCTATGGATGATAAGCTATACTATACAGAAGTTTGGTACCCAACAAAGCATGCAATTATTTCCAAAAGTTGGAGACAAACTATGTACCTCGATCCGACACAATGGTCTTTGGTATACCGTGTAAGCTCACGATTCTTGCTAAATATATCTTGGCATATTAGATAGTGGGATATATACTCTTGACTGGAAGAAAATGTGCTGACTTAGTTAGTCGATCTACAATAACCCATATTGAGTCAAAACCTTTAGATGTCTTGGGTAGACCTACGATAAAGTCCATACTGATATCCTCCAACTTCCAAGCTGGAATAGGCAATGGCTGTAACTCTCCAGCGGACCTCAAATGTATAGCCTTTACTTGTTGACAAGTATCACACTTGGCTATATACTGAGCAATCTCTATCTTCATTTTGGTCCACCAAAATCTCTGTTTCAAGTCATGGTACATTTTATTACTTCCTGGATGAATAGACAACTTGGTTGTATGTGCCTCTTCAAGAATTGACTGTCACAACTCAGGAACCTTTGGTACCACTAGGCGATTCTTAAACCATAACACACCTGCATCATCTATCCCGAAGCATGTTGCTTTTCCCTTCCTGACTCTTTCTTTGATTTGGGCTATACCCGTGTTTCCTTTTGGAGCGGCAATAATTTGATCTCAAATAGTTGATTCAATAGTTATATTGGTCAAACTACCTTATTGAAATATCTCTACATTCAACTTCTCCATCTCTTGACATAAAGTTAGATCCATTGTTTTTACTGTCAGACAAGTGCAATGACTCTTACGACTGAGGGCATCTGCAACCACATTTGCCTTACCAGGATGGTAATGCACCTCCAAGTCATAATCTTTAATCAATTCTAACCATCTTCTTTGTCGCATGTTCAGTTCTGATTGAGTAAAGATATACTTTAAACTCTTGTGATCTATATAAATATGGCATGTATTACCAAGCAGGTAATGCCGCCAAATCTTCAAAGCATGGACAACTACTGCTAACTCTAGATCATGAGTTGGATAATGTTCTTCATGTTGTTTAAGTTGTCTAGAAGCATAGGCAATGACTCGGCCTTCTTGCATCAATACACATCCAATCCCAATACTCGAAGCATCACAATAAACATCGAACAGCTTCTCGATATCTGGCTATGCTAACACTGGTGTAGTGGTTAATAATGTCTTCAAAATCTAGAAAGCTTCTTCACAATCAGATGACCAGACAAACTTGGCTTGGTTCTTCAACAACCCAGTGATGGACTTGGATATTCTAGAGAAATCTGGAATGAAACGACGGTAATAACCCGCCATTCCCAGAAAACTTCGAACCTGATGAATAGTGATTGGTGGTTTCCAATCTAGTATATCCTTAACTTTGTTTGGGTCTACTACAACTCCTTCAGTGGACAAAACATGTCCTAAAAACTATACTTCCTTTAGCCAAAAGTCACACTCACTGAACTTGGCATACAACTGATGTTCTCTTAGGTGAGTCAGAACAATTCTGAGATGTTCCACATGTTCTTTCTTGTTCTTGGAATATACTAAGATGTCATCAATAAACACCACTACAAACTTGTCTAGCTCAGGCATGAATACTGAATTCATCAGATACATGAAATGAGCTGGGGCATTCGTCAAACCAAAAGACATTATCAGGTATTCATATAATCCATATCTGGTGGTAAATGCCGTTTTGGGAATATCTTCATGCTTAATTTTGATTTAGTGTTAACCTGACCTCAAATCAATCTTGGAGAAAACTTTGGCTCCAGCTAGTTGATCAAAAAGTAAATCTATCCAAGGTAAGGGATATTTATTTTTAATTGTCACTTCATTCAATGGACGATAGTCAACACATAATCGCAGGGTCTTATCTTTCTTTTTCACAAAAATTGCAGGACATCCCCAAGGTGATGAACTAGGTTGGATAAACCCTTTATTAATTAACTCTTGCAACTGAGTCTTCAACTCGGCTAATTCCTTGGAAGGCATCCTATAAGCTCTCCTAGAGATCGGAGCTATTCTGGGTTTTAGATCGATGTTAAACTAAACATCCCTATCAGGTGGTAGACCGGGTAAATCTTCAGAAAAAACATCCAGGAATTCACAAACTGCCGGGATATCTCTAATCTCCTTGACAGAAGTTGCACAAACCTTTTCCACTGATCTCCTTAAGGTTGGAAGTTGGATAAGGAGCTGAGAATTACTATCTAGCAAACTCACCCTTATTGTCCTATTCAAAGTATCTACAACAGCTTTATGCTGATACATCCAATTCATTCCCAAGATCACATCTATATCCTGATCCTTTACAATAATCATGGTAGTGGGAAAAATGTGCCCACCTAGGTTTATGGGTACCTGGTACACCATCTCCTTAGTACACAGACGTCCTCCGGGCGACTATATATAAAAATTCTCCTTTGTTTCCCCAATTGGAATTTCATGCTTTATGACAAATGTTCTATTAATGAATGTATGAGATGCACCAGAATCAAAAAGCATAACTACAGGATGATCCGCTACAGGAAACATACCCATCATCATGGGTTCCCCTTCTGGAATCTCTCCAGCTTGAATATAGAAAACCCACCCTGTCTTCTTTTCATTTTTGCCCTTCTGAGCATTCTGGTTGTTGTTCTTATCCTGAGCTTGACCCTATTGTTGATTTCCAGGAGCCTTCTAAAAATTTGGATTGTACTGCTTAGGATACAAACATTCCCTAGAGAAATGACCTGACTTCCCACAATTGAAACATGGGTAATGGTGGCCTTGGGGTGTTGGAGCACGAACACCAGGAACATTTATTTGTTGAGAGTTTGGGTAAGTTATGGCAGGATGGACATTTGGTTGTTGACCATCTTGGAACTATGGCGGGCGATAAGGAGGGTGATAGTGATTCACTGGATGATAGATTATCTTCTGCCTCTTTTGATTCCTACTAAAAGATCCAGATGGCACACTTTTTTTCTTTTTAATCTCCTTATGCTGCCGATATTTCTCTTCTGATGCAATAGCAATGTTAACTGCCTCATGATATGTGACATTGGTGCAGGTAGTCATCATTGTCTGAAGTTTAGTATTTAGGCCACGCATGAACCACTTCTTCTTGGCATCTGTGTTAACATGTTTAGATGCATACTGTGAAAGGTGATTGAACTTGCCCACATACTGCATGACTATCTGATCACCTTGCTTCAAAGCAAGAAACTCATCAAGCTTCATGGCCATAACTCCCTCCGGAATATAATGGGCATGGAAAGTAGTGCGGAACTCAGCCCAAGTTAACTGAACACCTACTGGTTGCATAGCCACAAGGTTTGCCCACCAAGCACCTGCTACACCTCTGAGCTATTGGGCAGCAAACACAGGCTTCTGGAACTCGGTGCATGGAATAAGATCAAACTTTTGCTCCATGGTACGAAGGCAATCATCAGCTTTAAGCAGTTCATTAGCCTTGGTAAATACAAGTGGTTGTGTATCCGTGAAGTCAACATATGTAGCTTCTTGCCTATGATGATTACGACCATGGTTCCCTTGCATCATATTCTGATTGCTTTGAGCTAACTCCTGAAGCAATCGAGCATTCTCCACAGTCACATTGACCAGTGCTGCGATAGCATCAGCCAAACTTGGTGGCACTACTGGGGGATTAGGGATACCATCCTCATCTTACGAAGAACCAGGAACATTTGAACCCCGAGTATGACGCATCTATTCATAATAAACCAAACTTTATTCACAACCATTTAGTGAACTGTTAAAAGAGCTTGCTACAAACGCATTACATAGGGCTCACTTATTTATACACAAGTCTACACTTAAGCTAGACTACCCAACTAGACTAGAACTCACTATATTACAACTCTACTCTTCTCCTCGATCACCTCAAACCTCGTGATCAGTATCCATTCCCAAAACATTTTCACCTTCCTCATCACTTTCGTTGACCATAACTACTTCTTCTGGATCTTCTTCTTCTTCTTCATCATCATCTACTATGATGACACCTGGGTCCATTGCATCAGCTTGAGGCTCATGATTTGGATTCAGGAGATTATTCAGCCTATGGACTTCTTCATGCAGATTGGTATAATATTCTTCTAAGTCTTCTACATAGAACTCTATCTCATGAGCTCGGGCTCTAGCTACATCTTCTCTATGCCAAGCTTCATTTCTTCCTTCCACCATACGAACTAACATATGCTCATAGTTCTTATGAGTGGTGGTGCGACACCTCAATTGATCCTTTAACTTGCCCACCTGGATGGCATCCAAGGTCCTATCTCCAGTAGCCTGTGCTAACTCTGCTGAAAGCCTCTGTACCTCAGCCTGGGGATCAGGCCTAAAGCTACTACTGCAGCACCATCACTCCTAGGGGCATGCTGGTGATGAGGAACTCCTTTAGGTCCAACGGACTTACGAGGCGTTATCTTGGTACGAGCCATACTATAGAAAGCAAGATTTCAAACAGTAAGATGATCTGATAAAAGTTTAAAAAGCAGCAAGGATGGATTACACTACTCAACCCAGACTCAGAGGGAAAGTAAGTAACAAGTGGATTAATCATGATGCATGAATCATCCTTATGAAACTTAAACATCAAAGCTCCTAAAGCATATAAACAATAGTTCATATTATATAGGGCATAATAAGATTACTACTACACCAAACAAAACCTTTTTAATCAAATAAGGAATAGTGAGAATGAATTAAGATAAGTCAGAAGCAATTTGGACCAAATTAATAGTTTAAATTTATTTGTCCCAAGTCATTTTGAAGTTTTTTGTAAAACAATACTACAAAAACTTTGTAATGGTCGCTCTGATACCACTCTATGGCAGAACCTCCTAAATTATAGGGTCCACATGTACCTATCACTGTCCAATGACCTCTGACAACTATGCATATGTTCCCAGTAACTTAAGAAGACTGTTGGGTGTCCCTAGGGAACCCCGAATCATCCATGATTTTCCGAGCAGGATCCCATTACAGAGTCATTGCAGTATTACAACAGTTTATTCATTAATATACATCAGAGTAAAATAGTGGAAGTCTTACAATAACTTAATTTACAAAATAGTTTTTTCAAACCTTATAAACTAAGTACAATGATTATTACAAACCATGGTAGTGGAGTGGCATAAGTACCATATAATATAACACACAAAAGAAATACCCTACCCAAGGGTCACACATTTACTTATCATCCTCGACTTGAACAATAGTCATGAAGCATGGTCCAAGACAGACCTACCCATGAGGCTCACCTGCAACAAGGGTTAACAAACCCTGAGTACAAAAGTACTCAACAAGAGTTAACCGAAATATAAACGGAGTATAACTCAGGTATGCAGGCTTAGGGACTCAAGGTAGGGCCTTAGCAAGACTCAAAGTTCTTTTGCGTAAAAGCTCTTTAAAAGATTCATTCTTTCAACATTTAATTCTTCAAAAGACCATATATGAATCTGCCATGATCCGTAATGAGATCATGAACTTCATATCAAACTCTTTCTCAAATCCAACTCAAGTTTCATTTATTAACTACGATGATGAACAGTGAGTTGAGTCTCCATAACCGAGGAGCAACGACGATTTAAACCGATTAAAACCTAGCTGGGGATTCCCAACCACACGACATATGCAGGTCTCTGACCTACATATACCAACCTACCCTCAGATCCTCTAAAACAAGAATGGGTCTGCGCCACCCGAGAATATAGTACTCCACAAATCCAGCCCATTGCCACGTGGGTACACGCTACTCTCGCCATCTCTCCACTCCCAGTGCGCGAGTAGCCATTCTCATAATAGAATAGCCAAGTTAAGGTTTACCGAAGTATGTGATCAGTACTACAAATTCTCACCTCATGCAATTCAACAACGGACGTGTCTTAATCGACACAGGTGGAAAGAACCCACTCACAAGACCTCCATGTCTTGTGGCTCCCATACACCGAGTTCGCCCGGTCCAGATTTATTACTCCACATGCTCGTATCTCACGATAACATAAATAACCAGTCGTATCCAAGAAACCATTTATCTCTCGTAGGTGACCGGTAATCACCCGACTTTTATCGTTCTAAGCATGGCTAAGCATAAATAAGCATTTTCGGATTGAGACGGGTAACAAGGTTGATATTTAAAAACAAGGTTGGTAATGCACCAATTAGGTTTCCACTCAACTCCTAATCACTTAATGTAGTACTGAAAAGCAAAAGGAATATAAATTTGTAAAATACAAGGTATGTTTAAATGCATCCGGGGCTTGCCTTGATTGACGGAAAGGTCAGGTTCTGAAGACGTTCCACAATTATCAAACCCGGCCTCAACAGACGGATTAACCTCCTCCTCAACCTGATTCACTACCACGTTCTCTCTTTCGTTCACTACACATAGTAACAATGGCATGTTTAATATGATGCGCGATATGAAACATGATGCTTGACAATGGATGCAAAAATTAATAACTTGAATACAACTTTCCTTCGCTGTACAGTTGAAAACCAACAATTAATTGAACAATTTCATAAATGCAAACACTCACTTTAAATATCAAGAATTATTCTATACTAATGACCCAAGGTCATCACTCAATCAAAATTTCAAACAAAACCTAAATTATTAAGGTTTACTATTTGCTTTTATGAATTAATTATTTAATTAAAAGATATGAAATAAATCAACTTTCTCCAAATGAGCTCAAAATTTTTATGAAGACTTATCCCAGATAACTATGTGGCAAAACAATTTTCATAATTTTTGGATAAATAATAAAGCCTAGAAAAATCATGGAAGGTCATTTATTAATTAATTAGAGCAATTTTTATCACATTCAAAATGTACTGAAAATCAACATTTAATATTTTTACTAAATAGTTTACATCACAGAAAGGTCACACAAAAATTTTCATAATTTTTGGAGCTCTAATTAATTCTATACAAAAATAACAAATCATAGCACTATTCATTCAATTCTGCAAAATAGAAAAATCCATTTTCAAATAACGGTCACTGACAACGGGGTCCCACATGTCAGCGTCGTCCTCCCGCGCTCAACAGCGATGACAGTGCTTTGACCAACGATTTCTCACTGCCGGTGAGGTCAACGGCGACAGCGAGGGTACCAATGCACTCCCCACATCACAACGCCTCGATTGATAGTACTAGCTAGAGTAATTACAACGGTGTATGAGCTCGATGCCAGCCATGGCGGCCACGATGGCATGGCTGCGCTACGCCGACGAAACCAGGCCAGTAGCGATTAAATAAAAGGTCCAGGAAGCACCAGGAGCTCACCCCAAACACGCTCGAGCCGAAGGATGGACTAGAGGAGCAGCGGTGAAGCGGGTCGACGATCATAGCAGCCATGGCGGCGTGAGCAACATCGACGGCGGTGTTCCAGTGGCTGCGGTGGACAAAAGACTCAATCAATAGGGCACAAAGCACCACGGCAACAAGGCAAAGCAGGAACTACGCTGAGCAAGAGCTAAGACGCACCAAGGATTGCTGGCCACGGCGACACACACACGACGGTGGAGCTACCGGCCGTGAGGAAGAAAGGCGCGCACTGCAGTTTCCTGGTGGAGTCAAGCTTCAAGAGCTGGTTGGCTAGGTGTGCAAGGAGCAAGCGGAGCTATGATAGGCTTTGCTGTGACTGGAGAGGCGCTACGGCGACAGCATGGGCTTGTCGGAGTTGGGCGGTGGCGACGGGAAAAGCAGAGGAGAAGAAAAGAGAAGAACGGCGACGACACAAGCTTTGTAGAGCGGCCAGGAAGCAAGGAGATGACACACAGCAGCCTGCTCATGCTAGCGTGAAGCCAGAGAAGGCCATGGGCGTGACTGGAAGCAAGATGAAGGTCGTCGGCGGTGAGGTGTCACCCGCGGCTACTGTTCTAGGTAATTACCGAATTGCCACTCGATTTAAATCACAAATTACTCCCAAATTTGTATGGTAACTCAAAAATCTCCAAATATAAAAGTTGTTCCCAATTCAAAGTTCTACAACTTTTATTTAATAACCATACCCAAATTTTGTTTACATTTTGAAATGCAAGTTTAAAAGCAAAAGGAGACACTTTAAGTACATTTCGCCTTTTCAAATTACTTCAAAATTTATATAACAACTTTGAAAACTCCAAAAACAAACTTTGTACAACTTGACAAGCTCTACACTTTTGCTTTTAGGCTCAACCCCAAAATGTGATTAGATTTTGAATTCAGTTTTCAGGGTAGAATTTAAATACTGAAAATCAAGGTTTTCGGAAATTTCAAAGCAATACAAAGATTTTGAACTTGATTCAAACCATACAAGTCAACACATATACATAAATGTAAACTTGTTTTAATGTATGCATATCAAATCTTTTTACTAACACTAAAATGAGGTGCAATACATATGATGACATGGCAGGTTTTAGTATTTAAACACCCGAGGTGTTACAACCACCCACTCCGACGCTTCAGGGAGCGCAGTCTGCTCCTCTCACCGGCTTCTCAGCTCCAGACTCTGGTGTAGCATCGGCAACTCTAGTTTCCGCCTCCGAAGACTCGGCGGTTCTCACCGTTGCCCCAGGCACCGCTGCCAGCTCGTCCGCCGTCGACACCAACCGTTCTCTACCGCCAAGTTCATCAGCAGTGGTGGTTGACTCCTCCGTAAGCTGTCAAGCACCCGAGGACTCTAGGGCAGGGTCTATCAGCACTGCTTCTGCGCTAGGATTAGCCCCCAGCTGCTCGCTGGTCTGGACGGACAAATTCAAATCCTCCATACGCCTCGCTCTACATCAGTTAGCTCGTCAATCGGCAACAACAACAACAAAGCCTTTAAGTCCCAAACCAGTTGGGGTAGGCTAGAGTTGAAACCCATTAGAAGCAATCAAGGTTCAGGCATGTGAATAGCTATCTTCCAAGCACTCCTATCTAAGGCTAAGTCTTTGGGTATATTCCATCCTTTCAAGTCTCCTTTTATTGCCGGCAATAAAAGGAGACTTGAAAGGATGGAATATACCCAAAGACTTAGCCTTAGATAGGAGTGCTTGGAAGACAGCTATTCACGTGCCTGAACCTTGATTGCTTCTAATGGGTTTCAACTCTAGCCTACCCCAACTGGTTTGGGACTTAAAGGCTTTGTTGTTGTTGTTGTTGTTGTTGTTGTTGTTGCCGATTGACGAGCTAACTGATGCAGAGCGGGGCATACGGAGGATTTGACAGCAAAAAAAGTCCAATTCAAGGATACTTAAGTGTTGGCCTCCTGGTACACTTTTCTAAACTAGTGATGCCTACCCTAGCCCCTAGGTGCGGCCATGGGGTTGACCCGCACACCCTGAGGTGGAGGTCTCGTGGCCTCCGCTGTCGGCCTCTCTTTCGCCTGCTGCTGCTCAGGGACTCCCTTTGCCTGCTGCTTAGGGACTTCCTCCCCTCCCTTCGATTGTACCTTCATGTGTGTGTTGCGTGGAGGTGTTTCAGTGTTCGGAGGAGGAGCCACTAGAGCCCCGCCGTCATCCGACCACTCGGACATCGCCGCACTTTGTGTCTGAGTGGTTTGGTCGTCGCTAATCGAGATGCCACCCGGCTTGTGGGGAGCAGCACCCGCCATCTTCCTCTTCTTTTGGGCTAGCTCATCCGCCGCTTCCCTCTTCCCTTAGACTTTCTCTAACATCGGGGGGACTATCCATCCGACCAATGTCTGTACCTCTAGACTCCGACGAGGCGCTGGCGGCACCCTCCTCAAGTTGAGTTGTTGGCCAAGCATCCACCGCCTTCGGCCAATCACTCCTCGGCACGCCCAAGAAGTACGTGGCTCATTACTACGAATGGATCTTTCCACAAGTGAATCATTTCATTGCTGAGCAACGCTATAGGATAAAAAGGATTAGGAACAAACAATTGAGACTTTTACCTAAGGAGGTAGGTTCATGTAGTTAAAGGCCATCGTCTGCCCTAACACGCTAAATGAGGCATTTGGAGAAAAAAGACCTACGGCCCGCTCTAGCACATCATCCTTTGATAGCCTCTTTGACCTCTCCCGGGTAAGGTTAGTGTCCCCCTTGAAGTCAAAGCCCGCATGGGCCCTCTCCTTATAGGGCTAGATGCGGCGCACTATGAAGCTCACCGCCACCAATCCGTCATTCATCTTCATGCCCTTTATTAGGTCGAGGAGCTCCCTCACCTGCTCCATGTCAGCACTGCTCGGCCTCTTTGACTAGCTCCTCTGGTTCTCTAGAACATGGTTGGCATCGCAGCGGATGGTGGGATGACTCTGCTTTATGTAGAACCACTTGGCGTTCCACCCCTTCAGTGAGGTGTTCAGTGGTACAGCAATGTACTCACCCGCCATTCCATCCTGGAGTTGAAGATAAACATCGCTGACCACCTTCAAACCACCGCCACCCTTCTTCTTCAGCTAGAACAGATGACAGAAGAGGTTGAAGTGGGGAAGAACTCCAAGATATGCCTCACAGAAATGGATAAAGATAGAGATGTGCAAGATGGTGTTTGGGTGGAGGTTGCACGGAATAATTCTCTAGAACTCCAGCAGATCCCTCAAGAAAGGATGAATGGGAAAACCTAACCCGCGCCAGAAATAATGTTCAAAAACAACTACTTCGTTAGTATGCGGCATCGGGGAGGGCTCACCGCTGGCTGGCGGCTATCCGGCAGTGACAAAGTTAGAAAGGACGCCCGCCTCCACCATCTTATTGATCTCTGCCTCCCCCACATTGGACGGCACCCACTCGTTGTCATGGCCGGCTCCGGCGGTCACCTTCTTCGGGTTTCCAGCTCCCCTCTTCGGCGCCATCTCTCAGATCTAGTTTGGGATTGGTGGCGAAAGTGCGTGAGAATATGAATCTGGAAGTGCGAGGGATGAGGAGGAAGATGAAATGGCAAAGTGGCAAAGGTGGGAGCGTGGGGTGTGGTGGTGCAGTTATAAAGCACTCCCCCACCTTTCGCATTCGAGGGTTTTTGCGAAACCACTCCATGATTTGTGTCTCCCTGAATTCTCTGAAATGGCATGGTGGGCCGTTACCTGGGCTTTTGCACAACCGCAGCCCGTATCACCCATTTATCGCCATAATTGGTTACTGCTCACCGAATATTCACTGACTTCTCCGCCATCTGTTACAACTCAGTAATTACTACTATACAACCATTACTCATGTTTTTCACCACGATTTGTTTTCTCCAAGATTTTCACTTGTGGCTCGGAGACTGCGTCAGCAATATGACTTGGTTCCTCACCGCACTAGGGACTTTCTTCTATTGACTGCTGTTTCTGACCCTGGCACCATGTGACCACGTCACCTACTATCAGGCTTGGGGACTAAGTGGGCACACTTCACCTCGCGATGAGTGTGTTTTCTTTAATTTGGAAGACTCCACGCCTCCTGAAGCTGAAGAAGACTATCTCCCTTTCTCGTGGTCGGACTCTAAGTGGGCACACTTGGTCCATTGCGAGGAAATTTTCAATTTTGAACTTGAGCTCCTTACATCCTTATGGCAAGCCTAACTTGGGATACACTGCTCGGCGATGGTTCACACTGCTCGGCGATGGTTCACACTCCTCGGCGATGGTTCACAGCTGCTCGGCGATGGTTCACAACTGCTCAACGATGGTTCACACTGCTCGACGATGGTTCATAGCTGCTCAGCGACAGTTCACAACTACTTGGCAACTCATCACGGTGGTCGGACCATGAGTTTTACTGCTTGGCTCTGTTCATACCTGCTCGGACAAGCTCAAGATGACGTTGCACAACGGATACAAGGCGTTCGGGGACTAGCTATGGGGGTATGGCCCCAGATACCCATGGCAGACCACATGGGCTGTGCCCCCAGGGGCGGCCTAGCCCACAAGACGAAGCCTTGTGGGGCACGGTGCTGCTCGGTGCGTTCCACAAGACACCGGAAAGATATCCTGAAGATACTACAAGATCTGTTAGGATACGTATGATCCCATAATTCCTGTAATATGTTATTACTTTCCGGTTATCTCCTAGATCTAACCGACTTGTAACCCTGCCCCCGGACTATATAAGGCGGGCAGGGACCCCCTCCAAACACACGTAATATCAAATGATAGCCAATACAATCCAACAGAACACAGGAGTAGGGTATTACGTCGTGCTGACGGACCGAACCTGTCTAACTTGTGTTTCTCTGTTGCCTTCTTGTTCTCGATTACACGCATCTCTGTCGATCAATCTACCTTCGTGGGATACCCCTCAGAGGACTATCGATGATATTATGTCGATAGGGCACGAGCTGATTGTTCGATGGTGTCCGCTGCCAGTGTCGTTACTCTTGTGTCCCCTAGGTTACTTGATTGCATCTTCTCAACATAGGCCAGGTTAGCGGGACCATAATCCCCTCTCTTGGATCTCGTCGTTTTCCAATCGTCGGTCCTCCAACTCTTGAGGCTTCCTCCCCTCTAGGGGCATAGGTGGAAGGCGATTGGAGTCTGGATGACCTAAGATGTATATCATGGCTGTCGTCTATCATTTGACTCAGTTCCTTACAGTCTCTCATGGAGTGGAGTTCATTGGAGTTCTGTCTATTGGTGGTGCAATGTTTGGCGATCATCGACATGTCTCTATCATGGGAGTTGTAGCTTTGTGTTTTTCCCTTGTAGGTGGTGTTGTTGACGGTGGTTGTTGTACTCTCTTTCTCGTCTTTTCTACTTTGTAACTCTGGGTTATTCATGACCTAACAATGTAACTACCATTACCGGCTTTTGCCGGAATCTGTGGTAATGAATATCAGGTGGGGATAATTCATCCCCCCTCCCCGTTGACATTTCAAAAAACTAAGTTTGTATCACCATCACTTCAAGGCCCTGTTCGCTTGGAGAAATTTGGATGAATCTGGAGGAATTTGGATGAGCATGAACAATGTTTTTCGCCCGCGCACAGTAAATTCCGGCTGAAATTGTGAGCAGCCGAACGGCCCCCAAAACTGATAATTACATCGGGTTTATATATACATGTACATATCTACAAGCTCAACTCCTTGAGCAGCAGAATTGACCAATTGCCATGCAAACGTGCAGGAGGACCAGAGGCCTATGTAGGAGAGCAAGCTTATTATTCTATGCTGTTAACCGTTTTTAATCCTTGATGTGTTCTGGAAATACGTTTATTTGCAGGCAAGTAAATAGCGTGAGCTGATACAAAATTGACCCAGCTTGTCAAACTACCCGTTTTTCTGTTCTTTCCTGTTTAACTTCTAAATTTCATTACGGTACGGTGAGCGATTGTCAGGAGGTTTTCTCATTAAAAGAAGAATGCCCTGTTGGTTTCGCTGAAATTTAGTTTATGCTGATTTGCTATGAGAGAAAAATATTATTTGTTCGCTGAAAAGTACTGCAACAACAGGGCCAATAAAGATTAAGAATACCGGTTTCCACCTGCTCGTGCAAGAGATAGTCACTTAATAAGCACCATGAGAAGTGAGTCACGGCAGGTATTTGCTCCATGAGCAACCAAACAAGCAGTTCCATATATAACTATGGCGTTTAAAATAAACTAATTAACTATCTTACGCCTTCAGCTGTGTACCATCTGTGGGTTGCAGAGGCTGAAATTTTATTCCCTTATTAAAAAAACTATCTTTTGCCTTTAGTTTTCTTACTAATGTCATAAAGAAGTCGGTAGCATTATACTATAGCAGGATTAAAAATAAGTTTGCATAAACAAAGAGCCAAATAGGTACTCCATTTTTTTAGAAGCCACTCGAACATCTGCAGACCCATAGAAGCATGCATGGCGCATTGAAAACCTTTCTAGCCAGAGACTAAGCTCCTTGACTTGAGGTCAACTCAATTATTAGGCCAGTGCACAAATTGGATAGACGCATTTGTAGTACGGACTGTCTCGTGCACATGTGCGGTTCACGCAATCGCCCAAGCCCCAGAAAAGCGATAGAATGACTTTCGTCGTTCCTGCGCCCCTCTTCAAAAGCTAAAGAGCCAAAGAGAGGAGACCTGCAGTGGTTGACTGACTTGTGAGCTCCAAACCCATCTTTTTCCTAAATTTGTCAATACGGTACCTTTCAAAAGCCGAAATCGCACATAATATAGGCATAGATACTCACGTCTACCAGAACACTCATGCCCCGTTCGGCTTGTTGAAACTTGACTGAATTGGCTGAAAAACACTGTTCTGGCTGAATTATTGTGAGAGAAAAATAATGTTCCGACTGAAAAAACAAGTTGAATAGTGCGGATTATAAGGTAAGCCGAACGGGGCCTCACACTCGTGAGAGATGTGTGAACAATGGCACGACGAGAGCTGCCATGGATAGCTCTAGGTTCCTAGGAAGATGACTGAAAGGAGACCGTGGAAGGAAGGTAGGGATGTAAACGGATCAGATACGAACGGATATCACTGATATAATATTTGTTTTCATGTTTATACTCGGATTCAGATTCGAATATAGATAGAGTCAGCTATGTCAGATAGGATATGATCGGACATCGACATCATAAATATGTGATCTGAGTATTCGGATAAATATGTGATCTGAGTATTCGGATACGAATACGCTATTGGATGTTGAATATCCGGACTCAGAGACAGATAGATCTGTACTCCTCCAAACGAATTCGGTTTCGAATACGATCAGAAAATATCCGTACCATTTTCACCCTTGAAGAAAGGGTAGAAGGTAATCCTACCCATGTGGCACTACTATTGCTTTCTAGACCCTATTTGGTAGGGATTCTAGAGCAGCTCTGCAAATCCACCTACCAATTGGGCAGGGAGCTTCCGCACTGCTAAGCTCCTTCTGTGAATACTATCGGTGCAGAAAGTGACCAACTAGTAAATATTTGTAGATTTACTGTACGTTGTGATCGGAGGTGGCCTAGCACTCAATGACACAGGATTTATACTAGTTCAGGCAACGTGCCCTACGTCCAGTCGGAGTCGGTCGACGACTTTATTCCTGAGCCCAGGTGCTTGAAGTCTGTAGTGGGGGTACAAACGAGAAGGAGGAAAAAGGGTGTGTACAAGAGGTTCGGAAGGCTCCGACCGGAAGGGTCACGGTCGAAACTGGGTGGTACTGCAGTTGCAAGGGGTTGGTGTCGATCTAGTGAGTCTGAGCTTGAAGAAGTCGATCTCTCCTGCTTGGAGGGAGCGTATCCCCTTTTATAGATAAAGGGGATGGCATTTACAGGTGAGAGGGAGAGAGTACAGATATTTTTAAGCCTTGCTGCCTACGGTGATGAAAACTGGATAATGGTTGAAGCCTCCCAATACTGTCGATGTCGCTGTAGGATGTTAGATGTGCACGGGGGGTCAAGATATCTTCTTCAGGAAGGATGGACACCGGTACCTGCAAACACTTATGGATGCCTGGTGGCACGTGAGGAGCCGCGCTATGTTCACTCGGTATGGCAGATCCTGGAGCCCATACCGTAATCGGTGTCCAGAGACACGCGGAGGGGGCTTACCATATGGCAGTTTCTATCGGCCCCTACAATACTTTGTGTCAGGGTGGCTGCAGAGCACTGCTTCGTGCAGGGTATGGTCTTTGGTACAGTGGTTTTAACTTGTGAGCCATGCCTTGCCTTTCTTCGCACGCCTTCTAGTTCTTTCCGAGCGGGTGTCTCCGGTCGGATGGTCCCCAGTCGGAGGATAGCGATGAGCATGGTTTTCTATGAATCCCGGTCGGAGACACGGGGTCAGAGTCAAAGGCGGTCTTCGGATCAGGCTTTTCGAGTGGAGGCCGTGTGGAGGCAGCCGGGGTCTGATGATAGTGCTCCGATCGGAGAGGCCATTCGGAGCTAGCCTGAGCCTGAGCTAGTGCTCCGGTTGGAGAGATGGGCCGAAGGCAGCCTGGGCCTGAAGCGAGCGCTCCGGTCTATTGAGTTTAGATTCTTGGGCCGGTCCAGAAGAAGAAAAGGCCGTTCTTCTAGGCCAAGCCCTGGTGTGGAAGCCGGTCTTCGAGGGACCCAGGGTTTATGAACCTAACAGGAGCCCCCAAGCCCCTGGGCGATTTAGATAGAATCGTCTGGGGGATTTTTGTCTTGTCGGTGGGTGCGCGTGAGCGCACCCGCGGGTGTAGCCCTCGAGCCCCAAGCGGTTCGGGCCAAACCGGTTGGGGGTATTGTCTCAGCAGGCGTGTATGCATGTTTTTTAGTTTGAGATGGAATTTTGTTTAACCACGGCGTCATTGTGCAGCCGAGGTGTTTTTAAGCGCGGGGATTGGATTGAGACAGAACTTAATGATCCCGGCGTCGGTGCGCGCTGGGAATCGGACGAGGAAGTTTTTAGTTTTTGAAACAAGCCCTAGTGTCGGTGCGTGCCGTGAACAGAAATAACTTAGTTTCGGATGCAATAGAGTTCGATCTTTGGCGTCGGTGCATGCCAGGGGATCGGGTAAGGTGGAGTCACAAGTAGACCTAAGCGTCGGTGCTCGCCGTGGATCGAAAGAGTTAGTTTTAGTTAGTGAAGCCGTCTGAAGCCATTACGTGAGTTAAGGAGTCACGGTCCCAAGCCATAGCCAGATGTTGCCTATCCCGTCGACATGAGTTAAGGAGTCACGGTCCCAAGCCATAGCCGGATGTCGCCTATCCCATCGACACGAATTAAGGAGTCGCGGGCCCAAGCCGTAGCCGGATGTCGCCTATCACGTCGACGCGAATTAAGGAGTCGCGGACCCAAGCCGTAGCTAGATGTCGCCTATCCCATCGACGCGAGTTAAGGAGTCGTGGTCCCAAGCCGTAGCCGGATGTTGCCTATCCTGTCAACGCGAATTCGGAGTCGCGGTCCCATGGCGTTTAAACCCCCAAGCCTTGTCGAGCCTTTGTGGGGGCTGTGAGTCATTTTTGCGCTACCCCATCTAGTTCCTCACAACCGGAGGGGCTGAGCTTCGTCACCTGTCCCGATCACTCGGGCTCAAAGACTAGCTCGGTGAGCTCGCTAACGGGTGTGATCGAGTGGAATCCGGGACCGTCATTCGTGACAGGGTCGGCATAGCCCTCTTGTGGCATTCCACTACTCCTTTACCTGTAGCCCGACAGATGCCTAGGTCGTTCCAAAGACCGACCCAGGTGGCCTGACGGCCTCTCCCTCGATGAAGATTTTGTGGGCTTGGCGAGAGGTTTAGGATCGAACAAGAAGGTTGAGATGACCCAGTTTGCTAGACCGGGCGAAGGCCGCACGGTGCTCATCTACGGTTTTCTCCCCTGGCTTTGTTTGGTTGCTCATGTCGAATGAGGCAAGCCACCGCTTCGTGGTGCAACACGAAGCGTTTTGGTGCATTTCGCTGCACGTGCAATGCTTAGTTCCCGAGCCCCCGAGCGGTTCATGCCCTAACCGTCCGAGGGGTTCAGGCATATGAGATGAATGCGCGTATGGATGTATGAATGATTTGTAATGAAATAGAGGGGCTTTGATGGTGTTTTACCTTGAAGACTGGAGCGATGGGGTTTGTCGGGCTCCAGATGGAAATGTCTGTCCGGGACCTGCGCTTGTCAATCATGGGTTAGCCCTCGCGTGAACAGTTTTGTATTTAATGAACACATGCTTACCTTGATGACCTGAGAGATGGGGTTCGGAGAGCTTCAGTCAGAAATGTCCGACCGGGACCCGTCTTGTCATTCGAGACGGAGTCGGCATGGCCCACATGGGGCGCCCCTTCGCTTCCTACCTATATCTCAGGTGCTTATCCTGAGTGAATCGATTGACTCAGGAGGCCGGTTGATCTCTCCTAGGTGACTCGATCGACTCAGGGAGGTCTGGTGGTCTCTTCTGGCGAAGATTCCTTGCTCTTCCTTCTTGTTTCTCACCGAGAGTGTTTGTACGCTGCGGCGGTTCCTAAGTGAGAGGAAGAGTGAGCGAGGGGGAGGACTTATGGATCCTTTTGCAAACCCGGAGCATGATGTTGGACTAGAGGTGAATGTCGCCCCGGTCTTGGCCGAGCCAGGTGCCGCGTCATCGGGAAGTGAGCAGCTCAAGCCTTCGTCGGTTGCACCGTCGTCGGATGTCGCCAGGCCACCCTAGTAGCATGTAAAAATAATAGTAGTTTACTGGAAGCAGATAGTTTTAAATTTGTGGGGGAAGCCCCCGTATAAAACATTTGTGTGCTTAACAGTTTATAATGGTATTTTGTTTTCTGTGATGGAGTTGCTCCGTTCGGGGAAGCTTGTTCCCTTTCGTTCCTTAGTTCTCCCTTAGCATAATTTTGTTTTAAATTTCTTTCTATTTCATACCTACCCATTTGTTCTGTAGGTCGCAACTTTGTGAGCCCAGGGCATGGCCCGCGAGGCTCGGTCGGTTGTAGCCGTAGGAAAAGGTGGGGTGCAATCAGTCGGAATGTTTTAAAGCAAAGTTACGTAAGGTAAAACATAGGAACGAACTACCCCCTTTTTAGGGTAGGAAGGAATTTTCCATATAGCAGTAAACAAAATAGAGAGGTAGTACTCAATATTTGTATATTTATGGAGCCCCCGAGCGACCCGGGTTGAAAGTGTTCGGGCGGGGGCGCTCTTACAGGAGCATATGCTTTTTAGACTGGTTTCTAAGGGAAAAAACGACGTAGGTGTTCAATGTTCCAAGTGTTGTTGAGAATGTTGCCGTTGTTGTCCTCTAGTCAGTAGGTGCCTGGTCGGATTACTTCGGTTACCGTATAGGGTCCTTCCTAGGGTGGAGAGAGCTTGTGTTTTTCCTTTATTGATTGGGTCCTTCATAGCACGAGATCGCCAACTTTGAGAATCCTTCCTCTGATCTTCCTTTTGTGGTACCTATGGAGGGTCTATTGATAGTGAGTGGAGCGGATGACGGTTGTCTCATGGGCCTCTTTGAGCAGGTCGACTGCATCTTGTTGAGCTACCGAGGCTCGGTCGTGGTCGAAAGCTTTTACTCTCGGTGCGCCATGGTCGAGGTCAGAGGGCAACATAGCTTCCACTCCATAGGTCAGGAAGAAATGTGTGAATCCCGTGGATCGGTTTGGGGTCATTCTTAGGCTCTAGAGGATCGCTGGGACCTCTATAACTCATCGCCCGGCGTGTTTGTTGAGTTGGTTGAAGATGCGTGTTTTGAGTCCTTGGAGGACCATGCCGTTGGCGCGTTTGACCTGTCTGTTAGTTCGTGGATGTCCAACCAAAGCCCAATCGATTCTGATGCCGTATCCATTGCTGAAGTCTTGGAACTTCTTCCTGGTGAAGTTAGTCCTGTGGTTAGTGATAATACAGTTAGGAACGCCGAATCAGTATATCATGTCAAGGAAGAATTTGATTGCCTCTTCTGAGCGGAGATTGGTGATGGGCTTGGCCTCTATCCATTTGATAAACTTGTCAACTGCTACGAGTAGGTGAGTAAAACTGCCTAGACCTTTCTTGAGAGGTCCTACCATGTCAAGGCCCCAAACCACGAATGGCCAGGTGATTGGGATGCTTTGGAGCTCTTGTGCTGGCAAATGGGTTTGCCAAGCGTAGAACTGGCATCCTTCGCACCTGTGGATGACCTCCTCCGCATCTCGTAGTGTGTTGGGCCAGTAAAAACCTTGGCGAAAGGTTTTTCTGACCAGGGACCTTGGGGCCGCATGATGCCCGTAGATCCCAGAATGGACCTCAAGGAGGATCTGTTTTCCCCGGCTAGCGAGGATGCACTTCATGAGTACTCCTGATGGACTCCGTTTGTAGAGTTCGTTACCAAGCACGATGAAGGTCTTGGCGCATCGAGCGATTCGTCGGGCTTCGGTTCTTTCAGGTGGGAGAACCTCCTTGAGGAGGTAGGCAAGTAGCGGTGCTCGCTAATTAGTTTGATCGAGTGCTAATACAGCGATGTCCGCGGGTGACGTCATTATAGAGGTATCAGGGTTAGAGCCCCCAAGCGCTGGCTAGCTGTCGGGGTGTGTCTGGGTCAGATCTTCTAGGATGTAGGTGGATGGCTCATGGGCGACATTGATGAAGACTCCGTTCGGGGGTAGATCTCACCTAGCGGCCAGTTTTGCGAGGAAATCAGCGGCGTCGTTGTCCCTTTGAGGGATGTGATGCAGTTCGATTCCATGGAATTTGTCCTTGAGCTTACGCACCTCTTGGCAGTATGCTATCATGAGGGGACTTTTGCAGGAGGATTCCTTCATGACCTGATCAATGACTAGTTCCGAGTCGCTGCGAACGTAGAGTCGCGTAGCACCGAGCTCGATGGTGATGCGTAGTCCGTTGATAAGGGCCTCATATTTTGCGGTGTTGTTTGAAGTCGAAAAGTGGAGGTGGATGGCATAGCGGAGCCTACTCCCATCTAGGAAGATCAAAACCACTCCAGCCCCTGAGCCAGGCGCCATTACGGACCCGTCGAAGTACATTGTCTAGTACTCATGGGAGATGTCCTGGGCCGGTAGCTGGACCTCCATCCATTCGGCGATAAAGTCTACGAGAGCCTAAGACTTAATCGCGGTGCGGGGGGTATACCTGATGTCATGGCCCATGAGTTCAAGGGCCCACTTAGAGATTCGTCCCACGGTGTCACGATTGCGGATGATGTCTCCGAGTGGGTATGAAGTGACGACTATGACTTCATGGTCGGTGAAGTAGTGTAGGAGCTTCCTGGTGGCCATTAACACGGCGTATAGGAGTTTCTGCACCTAGGGGTACCGGACCTTGGGGTCAGTAAGCACTTCTCCGATGAAGTATATGGGTCGCTGCACTTTGAGCTGGCATCCTGGTTCCTCCCTCTCTATGACCAGGGTGGCACTCACCACATGGTTACTTGCCGCGATGTAGAGGAGGAGGGGTTCTCCCTGCTTGGGAGCGACGAGGATTGGGGCTGATGTTAGGAATGTTTTGAGGCTTTCGAGAGCCTACTGGGCTTCCTCAGTCTAGATGAAGGCGTCTATCTTTTTGAGGAGCTTGTAGAGCGGCATCCCCCATTCACCGAGCTAGGAGATGAAGTGGCTTAAGGCAGCCAGGCAACCAGTGAGTCTCTGCATGCCCTTGATGTTGCGTATGGGGCCCATGTTGGAGATGGCCATGATCTTTTCGGGGTTGGCTTCGATGCCATGCTCGAATATGATGTATCCCAGTAGTTTCCCCTTTGGAACCCTAAAAACACACTTTTTGGGATTCAGCTTGATGTTGAACCTTTGGAGGTTCACGAACGTCGCGGCCAAGTTTGCGATCAGGTCGCAAGCTTGAGTCGTTTTGACCACTATGTCATCAACATAGACGACGATCGTTGGTTCTGGCCACTCGGCCAAATTGGGCTGGTCGAGCGGGTCGATTTGGTCGGTGAAGCATTGCTGCATGCACCTTTGGTAGGTGGCGCCAACGTTCTTTAGGCCAAAAGGCATGGTTACATAGCAGTATGAACCATACGGGGTGATGAATGAGGTTGTGAGCTGATTGGACTCTTTCATCGTGATCTGGTGATAGCCTGAGTAGGCATACAGAAAGGAGAGGATTTCGCAACCCGAGGTGGAGTCAATCATCTGGTCTATGCGCGATAATGGGAAATGATCCTTTGGGCACGCTTTGTTAAGTCTAGTATAATCGATGCACATTCTCCACTTCCTGGTCTTTTTTCTAACCAGGACAGGATTGGCAAGCCAGTCAGAATGGAAGGCCTCCCTGATGAACCCGGCTGCCAGGAGTTTGGCGATTTCCTTGCATATGGCCCTACGCCTTTCATCGTTGAAGCGACGCAGGCGTTGTTTGGCGGGTTTAGAGGTCGGGGTAAGGTGTAGTGCATGCTCGGCGACCTCCTAGGGTATCCCTGGCATGTCAGACAGTTGCCATGTGAAGACATCGCGGTTGTCACGTAGGAAGTCGATGAGCTCATTTTCCTATTTGGCCAGAAGCTGGGTCCCAACCCAAACTGTCTTGGTTGGGTTGGTGGGGTCGATACCCACCGCCTTGGTTTCCTCAAGCAGGCAGAAGGCCGTTGAGGAGGTTGGTTTGTTGTAGTCTGGGACTACAGGGGTTGATGACTGCCCGAGCTGTAGGAGCTCAGATGAGTTGATGACCGTGGTGGCGAGCTCATAGTGCTCGTGGTCACACTCGAAGGCATGTGAAAAGGTGCTACTCACTGTGATGATACCATTTGGTCCTGGCATCTTTAGCTTGAGGTAGGTGTAGCTGGGAATCACCATTAATCTTGCGTAGCATGGCTGCCCCAAAATGGCATGGTAGGACCCTGGAAAGTCTACCACTTCGAAGGTGAGGACCTCCGAGTGGAAGTTGGCTCGGCTGCCAAACATGACGGGTAGATCGATCTGTCCAAGCGGGTATGCCTACACTCCCAAGATTACCCCATGGAAGGGGGAGCCTATTGGGTGGAGCTCTGATCGGGGGATGCGCATGGCATCGAGGATGTCGAGGTACAAGATGTTGAGACCGCTGCCCCCGTCCATTAGCACCTTGGTGAGGTGCTTCTTGTGGACAATGGGGTCAACGACGAGCGGGTAGCATCCTGGTCTCACGACGTAGGAGGGATGGTCCCTTTGATCAAAGGTGATTGGGGATTCCGACCAGCTAAGAAAAGAGGGGACAGCCGTTTTGGCAGCGCATGCCTGCCTGTAGCATACCTTGTGCTGGCGTTTGGACCAGATGGCGTCGGATCCGCCGTAGATCATGATGCACTCCTCGGGTTTAGGGAAACCGTCCCCATCCTTGCCAGCCGCACTGCCCCTCCTGACTGCTAGCTCCTTGCTGTCCCCCTCCTTTGGCACGCCGGCCTGTCGAAGGAAACGTTTGAGGAGCTCGCACTCCTTATAGAGGTGTTTGACAGGATAGGCATGTTTGGGGCATGGACCATCCATGAGTTTGTTGAAGTGGTCAGGTGGTCCCTATTGGGGCTGCTTGGGTGCGCGACCAGCTACGGCGATCAACGTGATGTCGTCCATCCAGTGTCGATCCTTCCTGTTTTTTGCCCCTCTGAGTGGAGGGGCCTTCGTCTGGATCCACACGCTTGGGCTTGCCTTTGTCCTGGCCTCTGTTGAAGACTACTCCGACTGCCTCCTCACCAGAGGCGTGGTTGGTGGCGACGTCGAGTAGATCGCGGGTGGTGCGGGGTTTTAGGCAGCCAAGCTTGTGGATCAGGGACTCGTAGTTTGTCCCGAAGAGGAAAGCGCTGATGATGTCTATGTCAATGACATTAGGGAGGGAGTTACAACATTGGGAAAACCTGTGGATGTAATCCCACAGGGATTCGCTAGGCTCCTGCTGGCAGCTCTTGAGGTCCTAGGAGTTTCCCGAGCGGATGTATGTCCCTTCAAAATTCCCGATGAAGACCCTCTTAAGGTCAGTCCAGTCACAGATACTGTCGCGTGGAAGGAATTCGAGCCATGCCCAAACATGCTCCCCTATATAAATGGGAAGATATTGGATGATGAAAAAGTCATCATCCACTCCTCCGGCTCGACAGGCAAGCCGGAAGTCTTCAAGCCAAATGCCAGGGTTTGTCTCCATGGTGTATTTGGTGATGTTGGTGGGCGGCCGGAACAGCTGTGGGAACGGTGCTCTCCGGATGCGCCGGCTGAAGGCCCGTGGCCTCGAGCCCGTAGGGCTGGGGCTCCAGTCGTTCGGCCGACGACCGCGCCTGGGGCGTGTTTCACCGCTTTCCTCGATGGTTTGGCCAGGGTGCATGTCACCTATTGCCATATGGTGGACATTGTTATCGTGTTGGGCCCGACGTCGGTTGCCGACGATGCTACGAGCGTCCCGGTGCAGATCGGGCCGCTCGTGTACGGGCGATTGGCGTGAAGCAGGCGCTAGGTCCGATCGTGGCGCGACTGCTACACCGCGAGCTAGGCCTGACAGCTATGCCGACGAGCGAATGGAGCGATCCGTCTGGCACATCCTCGTTCCCCCGGTGGGGAGAGAGGGCACGGGTTGGAGTCACAACGCAGAGCTTTCCACCTACTGGACGGCGGTGGCTTCTACTAGAACCCAGAGGTTCCGGTAGACTGCCCGCTCCTGGGGGTTGGCAGGCTCGGGAACACCGCACAGAAGCACTGCCGCAACGGCGATGTTCTGGCTAGCCTGGGCAAATTGAGGGAGATCGTTCCCCCACATTGATGATGTCGTGTTGGACCTGATGGGCATGACCCCGGGTGCTGCCCGTCGGGCCATGCACATGGGGCGCAACGGGCTGTACCGACAGTGCAGACGCGGGCGACGGCCGATTCTGCCATCGGTGTCGTAATTCCATGGTGTGTGCTTGCGCAGACGTAAGGGCCCTTGCACACGGGTCTAGAGGGGTGTGAGTTTGCTCAGACTCCGCAACCACCAGTGGTTGTTGCGGAGCGTCCGCCATAGCGCACTCTCAGGACGGTCAGTGGCGGGGTGCCATGTCACCGATGCTTGAACCGTCACTCTTGCCATCATCATCCAAAAGTTTGTGAGGAATGGCAGGAATGAAGCCCACTACTCCCACAAACTCGGACATGAGGGGGGATGGTGCCAGCATCCTTTGGAGCCCCCGAGCGTAGGTGTTCGCGGAGGACGCAAGGCCATAGGGGAACCGATCGTATGGCATTTGTGGCGTGGGTGGTACATTTCCTCTGGGTGACTGGTGAGAGATAGCAAATAAAGAATGAGTAGCATGCATATTACTTACAGTGGGGTTTGAGCAGAGAGTTTGCTCGGAATGAAGCGCAGATGCCGCGCCATCGAAGTCACGCGTCCCGGAGTCGATGGAGGACATTCCTCCGATGAGTGCCGGGTCGCGAGCCTCCTCGCAGAGGTGGAGTACGCCGAGCCGATCGGCGACAAAGTCTAGGCTCCCAAAGCGGAAGGCCTGGAATGGCTCAAAGACGGGTGGAACCCGTTATCCCGGCGGGCGAGACTGCGGGGAACTCCAGCGAGCCGAAACGAATCGTATCGTCGGAGCCCGCGACAGCGGGAGTGGTGGAAAAATGGGCCATCCGATGACCAAAAGGTATTGAATGTATAACATCTTCCCCACAGACGGCGCCAACTGTCGGTGCAGAAAGTGACCAACTAGTAAATATTTGTAGTTTTGCTGTACGTTGTGATCGGAGGTGGCCTAGCACTTAATGACACAGGATTTATACTGGTTTAGGCAACGTGCCCTACGTCCAGTCGGGGTCGGTCGGCGACTTTATTCCTAAGCCCGGGTGCTCGAAGTCTGTATTGGGGGTACAAACGAGAAGGAGGAAAAAGGGGGTGTACAAGAGGTTCGGAAGGCTCCGACTGGAAGGGTCACGGTCAAAACAGGGTGGTACTGTAGTTGCAAGGGGTTGGTGTCGATCTAGTGAGTCTGAGCTTGAAGAAGTCGATCTCTCCTGGTTGGAGGGAGCGCATCCCCTTTTATAAATGAAGGGGATGACGTTTATAGGTGAGAGGGAGAGAGTACAGATATTTCTAAGCCTTGCTGCCTACGGTGATGAAAACTGGATAATGGTTGAAGCCTCCCAATACTGTCGATGTCGCTATAGGATGTCAGATGTGCACGGGGGGTCGAGATATCTTCTTCATGAAGGATGGACACCGGTACCTACAAACACTTATGGATGCCTGGTGGCATGTGAGGAGCCACGCTATGTTCACTCGGTATGGCAGATCCTGGAGCCCATACTGCAATCGGTGTCCAGAGACATGCGGAGGGGGCTTACCATATGGGAGTTTCTATCGGCCCCTACAATACTTTGTGTCAGGGTGGCTACAGAGCACTGCTTCATGCAGGGTATGGTCCCTGGTACAGTGGTTTTGACTTGTGAGCCATGCCTTGCCTTTCTTCGCACGCCTTCTGGTTCTTTCCGAGCGGGCGTCCTCAGTCGGATGGTCCCCAGTCGAAGGATAGCAATGAGCATGATTTTGTATGAATCCCGGTCA
This sequence comes from Miscanthus floridulus, assembly GCF_019320115.1. Lineage (NCBI taxonomy): Eukaryota > Viridiplantae > Streptophyta > Magnoliopsida > Poales > Poaceae > Miscanthus > Miscanthus floridulus. Next base: position 52,193 of record NW_027096439.1, on the reverse strand, counting down.
GAGACATGGGGTCGGAGTAGGAGGCGGTCTTCAGATCAGGCTTTCGGAGTGGAGGCCATGTGGAGGCTGCCGGGGTCTGACGCTAGCGCTCCGATCGGAGAGGCCATTCGGAGTTGGCCTGAGCCTGAGCTAGTGCTCCGGTCAGAGAGATGGGCCGAAGGCGGCCTGGGCCTAAAGCGAGTGCTCCAGTCTGTTGAGTTCAGATTCTTGGGCCGGTCCAGAAGAAGAAAAGGCCGTTCTTCTGGGGCGAGCCATGGCGTGGAAGCTGGTCTTCGAGGGACCTCGGGTTTATGAACCCGACAAATACACTATTGGAAGTAGGAAATATCTGTGAGGCCCCCAAAAAGTATCTTCATTGTAACACCTCTGGTGTTTTGACCTAACACTAAAAATTGACATGTCATCATATGCATTGCAAAGCATTCCTAAAGTAGAAAATTTTGAATGCATTCACTAAATAAGTTTTATTTCATAATGTTGTTATTTCATGTGATGTGATTCAAAACCCTAAATAAAGATCATGACCACAAGGGTTAAATTTCATGTGATCATGTGAGGCCATATGTCATTTGACTCAAATAACCCTAATGGGCCATGTTACGGGTCAAAAATCAAAGTTAAAGCAAAAGGTAAACAAATCAAATTTGAATTCAAATTCAAATCATAAGAGTCCTTTTTGCCCCTTTTGACTAATTCAAAATCCATGTGGAATTTTGGGTTGGGGCAAAAAGCAAAGTTGAAGATTATTTTATAAGGATCAACTTTGGTATTCAAAGTTTTTCAAGTTTACATATAAAGTTTGGAGTAATTTTGAAATGATTCAAATGCTCAAATGCACCCCAAATTCAAATTTCAAAATGGAGGCAGAATTTGAAAATGTTCCTAGAAGCAAAGTTGTAGAGTTTGAAAAATTGAGCAACTTTCATTTTTGGAGATTTTCAACTTCTTTAGAAAATTTTGGAGTAATTTGAAAAATAGACACAGTGGCAAATCTGTAAATACTTCAAAAATCCAGATAACTACAGGCCGTCACCTTCTTACCGCCAGCGTCCTTCTCCGGTCTTCCAGGTGCGCATGCGACTGCTCTTGGCTTCGCGCTGGCGCAGGGAGCACTCTGCGTGTCGAGTCCGCGCGCTCCTAGCCAAGCTATAAGACCCAGACGACGTCGTCGGATTTTCTTCATCCCCTCTGTTTTCCCGATGCCACCGTCTCAACTCCGGCGAGCCTCTCTCGTCTCCTCAGTGCAAGCAAGCCCTGTCAAAGCCATGTTTCAGTTCCGCCTGCTCCTTGCGCATTCGACCGAGCTATTGCTACCACCTAATTTCGCCGAGAGCTCACGGTACACGTTCATCTTCCTCGTGGCCGGCGACATCAATGGAAGCTTCGATTCACCGTGGCCAGCCTCGTCCGGTGAACCGTTGCCCTTGCTGGTTGACTCTATGGATTTGTCTTGATGCTGTAGTGCTCATTCCACTCTTGCCTACTTGTTTTGCCCACTGCAGTCGCTGGAATGCTGTCGTCGACGAGGTCCTCTCCGCCGTGATCCCGGTCACCGTCGAAACTCGTCACCTTGGCTTCTCCGGTCTCGCTTGTTGCTGCAACACGATCGGGGTGAGCCACTGATGCTTCCTGTACTCTCTGTTTCACCGTTACTAGCCTTGTTTCGCCGGCGTAACACTGCCGTGCCACCACGTCCGCCATGGTCGGCGTTAGCTTTCTTCCATGTCGTAATTGACCTCCAAAGTGCCACTGATCGATGCGCCTAGCTCTTGTGAGCATGTTAGTGCTTTGGCCATCGCTGTTAGACTCATCGACGGCGAATTAGCGCCGGTCAGCGCCGTCGCAGCCACAGTCAATGCCCGAGGTTGGGGATGACAGGTGGGGGCCGGCTGTCAGTGAGAGCAAGGGAGAGAATAGTGACTTTTGTTATTTTCTGATTTTAAATAGTGCTGAATCTTTAGAAATTTGTAGGAAAATAATCATAGCTCCAAAAATTCTAAAATTTTGTATGTAGCCTCTGTACATGCTATAGTATGGTTTAAAAATTTGAAACTTGAAATTTGAATAAATTTTTAATGTTCAAATATTCAGTCCATTAATTAATAAATGCAATTTCCATGATTTTTGTAGGCCACTGTATAACTCCAAAAATTATGAAATTTGTTTTGGTACACTAATTTGTCATGAGGAAGCTTACATAAAATTTTGAGGTCATTTGGAACAAGTTCATGTTTGGGCTTATTTCCAAATTAATTCAAAAATAAATAAAAGCAAACCCTAAGTGCTTGAATAGTGTTGGATCTTGTTTTGGTCATGTTTTGTGACTAGTAGGGTTTCAAGATCCATTTGGTCAATTCACATGTGTGGTTCTTGATGGTAGGATTGCAAGTTGGTTTTGTTGGCTTGCAACTGTACCGTGAAATAAAATCATTTGCGGGTGTTTTTACATTTCATGTACCGTGAAAGCATCATGTTTACATTATCATCATGTTAAAGCATATGTTATCATTTCGTGTAGAACCCGAGAACGAAATGATTCTAATTGAGCAAGTTCTGAAAGAATCCCCAGTTGTCATGGGATTTGATAATTGTGGTACTGATCCGGAACCTGAGATCGTCAACGAAGGCAAGCCCCGGTTTAAGCATTAAGCCATTACCTTATTTACTTTGAAAAGTTTATCACCTATGTTACTTAATGCATTAAGTTGTTTAATTCAAATGTTACCTACTTGATGCATTACCTACCTTGTTACTTGTTTACCATCCTTGAAGATGTTTTCATTTACAAAGGCGTAGATTGCTTAGTATGCTTTATGGTAGGCTTTCAAAGTAAAAGTTTTGATACAATCAAAGATGGCATACTGGCCAAAGAAAGAAAGAAGGTTGAATGAACTAGAGACTAGTCGGGTGACTTATTTTGAATTTTGGGTTATGTTGCCGACTATGTCGCTTAAAGGCCACTCATTGTGGATCTTCTGAACAAGACACTTTGTAGTACTAGTCACATACTCCGGTAAGCCTGCTTCGGCTAATCCGATACTAAGACAAATGCCCACGCACTGGGAGTGGAGAGATGGCGGGAGTAGCGTGTACCCTCGTGGCTGGAATGTGGCCGGATTTGAGGTGTGTTGTGCTCTCGGGTGGCGTGGAGACGGCTTAGTATAGGAGGATCCGGTAGCGAGGTTGATATATGCAAGATTAAGTTCTACATATGTCGTGTGATAAGGAATCCTCAGCTGGGACTTGAATCAATTCGAATTGCCGGTGCTCCGCGGATATGGAGACTCGATTCATTACAGAAGCAATGCAGGACTGGTGAATTACTAAAATATGAGAATAAGAATGGAATGAGAAGGAATGGAATATGGGAAATGTATATTTAGTTGAGATAATGAACTAAAAGGACTTAGGGGTAAAATTTGAGAATAGGATAAATATAGTAAGCTTTTGGCAAAGGACTTTGAATTTTGCTACATCCTTACCTTGTCCCAAACCCCTGCATCCCTAAAGTCTTACACCCATTACGTCGGGTTAGTCTTGTTGAGTACTATTGTACTCAGGGTTTGTTAACCCTTGTTGCAGGTGAGTCGCATGCGCAGGCTTGTTTTGGTCCCTGCTGCATGTCGGTGTTTGAAGTCAACGACGATGAGGAGTAATGAATGGCCTTTGGACAAGGCACTAGATTGTATGATAAATAAAGTTAATGTAATATTATCCCGCTACTATAGTTGTATGACACTTATGGTATTGTAAGTTTGAAAACAACTGATTTGTAACTATATTATCTTAAGACTTCTGCTATCTTTTACTCTGGTATATATGTTTTAATAAAACTGTTGTAATCTGCAATGACTGTGATTGGGATCCTGTTTGAAAAGAGAATCGTGGATGATTCGGGTTTTCCGAGGACACCCGACAGACCTGTTGAGTTGTTAGGAACTCATGTACGCTATTCGAGGTCTGTTAAGACAACGATAGGTGCACGTGGGCCCGATTTCTTAGGAGGTTCTGCCACATTCATCCTGTTCTTCCATCCAAGCATGTGGGCCCTCCATGAACTACCCCCTTATTCGTCCAGGCGAGGTGCCATGGACCCGTGGTGGGTTGGCACGGCGGGCAAGGCAGATGTGCTAGGGTGGGCATTGTTAGGGGTAGACTTGTAGGGCGGACAGGAGCCGAAACTAAGGGCGTGTTTGACTCATAGCCGCAGCACGCCACACCATAGTTGTGGCGCTGCCGAATGTGTGGCGTAGGAAATGAGCGCCAGACTTTTGGCGGGAGTTGGTGCACAAGATAGGGAATGGGGACGCAGTTTCGGCACGCCCAGCGCGCAGCAGCAACCAAACGTAGTTTCGGCGCGCTGCAGTTTAGTTGTGGTGAAGTGCGGCTATGAGCCAAACACGCCCTAAAAAGAAAAGGTTGCTCCGTCTAAAGCGGGCGTTATTGTTATCACCTTGCTGCCTTTTAATATATGTCAAAACTATCTGCCAAGTAGAATCCGTTGTTTAGAGGGTCTATTTTGGACAGTTGGTAAGTCCGATGTACCATGTATTTGATTTTATAATTAGGTTAAAAATCAGAGTACCATGAAAAATTAGAATCCGAGCATAAAAATCAATTGATTTTACTCCGTCCGTTTCAAATTATAAAATACTTTGACTTTTCTAAATACTATATTTTTACTATACATTAAGATAATAGTGTATATTTAAATGCATAGTAAAATCCACATGTTTAGTAAAGCCAAAACGCCTTGTAATTTGGAACTAAATTGAGTACCTATATTTATAAATGGCGCAGTGCTTAGCAGGCAGCAGAGCAGAGTGCCAGAGTGTGAGGTAGGAAGTCTACTTGACAAATGGATGCTGCGCATGCCGTGGACATCGCTTCCCTGGCCCTGCAGCTGAAGGAGGAGCTAGCCACCGCGGACGCGGCGGCGGCGCGGTCCGCCGTCGGCTGCCCCATCGTCGTCGCCGAGGTCAGCAAGCTCACCCGCAACGTCAACCCGGAGGCGTACAACCCGCACCACGTCTCCATCGGCCCGTATCACCGCATCAATAACCCAGAGCTCGCCAGGGACGAGGACAAGATCAGGAGCCTCGGTACCGTCCTGTCGGCGGCGAGCGCCGGCGTGACGCTAGAAGCCTACCTTGATGTGGTCGCGCGCATGGAGGCCCAAGCGAGGAGCTGCTACGTCCACACCTTCAACCTGGAGAGCAACGCCTTTGTGCGCATGCTGCTGCTCGACGCATGCTACGTGCTAGTCCATTTCGGCGGCGTCGGCGCCGGCGGTTTTTGTCTCCACGGGAACGGCGGCGACATGATGGAGGCCGTCGGGGTGGTGCGCGACGTGATCTACCTCGCGGAGAACCAGATACCATTCTTCGTCGTCGACGAGATCCACAAGCTCACCACTCGGGACGGCGGCGTCGTTTCTGCGGCTGAAGCGATCGCGGGCTACGTCCGGGAGCTCCTGCGGGGGCAGCAGTACTCGGTGGCGACGCCGGCGGTGGCTGGGCCTCCGGAGCCAGGCAATCTTCTGCATCTGCTGCACATGCACCTGACGCCCACCGCCGCACTGTCGTCGTCACGCACGACCGGCGACAGAGTCATCGGCAAGCAGCGTCGGTTCGGCCGGTGGCGCTCGGCGACGGAGTACTACTGCGCCGGCGTGGGGTTCAGGAGCCGGCCTCTCGTCGGCAAAGGAGCTCGCTCGATCCTCGACGTGAAGCTGGACGGACGTGGCGGCATGCTGGAGATCCCGCGCCTGAAGATCGACGCCGAGACGTCGCGGCTCCTGCGCAACCTGATGGCGCTAGAGCAGAGCAACCCGGCGGAGGCGGGGACCCACGTGACGGCGTACTGCGTCTTCCTGTCGCAGCTGGCCGGCACGGTGCGGGACGTGGAGCTGCTGTCGAGGCGCGGGATCATCGCGCACGGCCTCGGCAGCCATGACGAGGTCGCCGCCTGCCTGGCTGACCTCTGCAAGGGTGTCGCGTTCGGGGGTGACGACCCCGGTGGCAACTACCTGCGCGCGACGTGGCAAGGGCTTGAGGAGAGCTTCCGGAGCCGGCCGCGCCGGTGGGCGGCGTGGCTCATGCTCAGGTACTTCAGGAACCCGTGGCTCGCCGTCGGGCTCGCGGCGGCCGCCGTGGGGCTGGTTTGTACCGTGGTGCAAGCGGTGTACGCTGTTTTGGCTTACTCACCAAATGCTTAGGCTAACAGGAGATCCACCCAAATTTAAAATAGGTCTTCAAAGTAATATCTATAGCCCCAACAGAGTATCTATATAAAAATCCATTTTAGATGCTAGAAGAGGTATAACCTAAATCTGAGTATCCTCTCTCCTGGAGACCTATTGATAGAAAGGGTTGTCTTTTAGGTCTCGTCGTTGGAGAAGACTAAAAATAGATATTAAACCCTTTACCCCTAGTGCTATCAAATAACGAAGGTGCGTGGTATTGAGACAGCTTAATAGCAGGAATTCACAGTCAAACACTGTGTGGCTGTTCCTGTGAAAAGTCAATATAGGTGTGCTTAGTAGGTCCAGCATGTCCTTTGTTTTCTCCTTTTATTAGCAGAAGAAAGGAGGGATTCAGTTACTAATCAGTAATAACTAGTGGCCAACCGGTGCATCAAGAAAATTATGACTGGGATGAAAATAACTATTTGTTCAATAATATGTTTTGATTTCCTCTATTAATCTGTTTACCAAAATCTTGGTTCAAGCTGAATTAAATCCCTAACCCACCTGTGGAAGAGCTGGGATTTCAAGCTACAATACAAGACGCGAGTGATTTGAATTTTTAATTCTCTAGTTTTAAGTTCTATGTATTTTTAGATGATGGAAAAGGTTCTAGACTTTTAGTATTTACTAAGCATCCTACTATTCACTTATTATAAAAGTTCAGCATCAATCTGGATTCTTCATGTATCCATGATGTGGACGAAAGATAATGGAAGACACTGCAATTGTGTGTAAGTAGCTCCGCTTGATAGAACATCAAATCACTCAAACACCAACACCAGCAAGAGCTAGTAGTAGTATCCAATATAATACAAAATAGGAGGAGTCTGGGATAGGTAGGATGCAAGCAAGGGGAATCGATGATAGGAGGAAGATACTAGAAGGTTCTAGAAGATACCGCAAACGAAAGATTTGGGTGCACCACTGCACCGTACCAGAGAGTAGTAGTAGAAATTAGAGAATACAGCCAACTTGTGCTTTGCTTTGCCTTCTGGTCAGGGTGTGTTTCAGGTCCAAATTAGAGAATACAGCCATGTTGTTGACATATTTGCCAAGACATGTGACTGCAGAAGGTGGCAACTAACTGGGGTGCCTTGCTGCCATGCCATTGCTTGTTTGAGGCATGAGAGGAGTCAGCCTGAGTCAGTACTCTCAAATTGCTATTCACTGGATGCATCCAAGAGAGCCTATGGCTTCAACATATAGCCATGCAGGGACAAAAGTGAATGGGAAAATGTAAATTGTCTACAAGTCCTACCTCCAGTATACGAGAAGAAGGTAGGCAGGCCAACTAAATCTAGGAAGAAGCAACCACACGAGGTAGCAGGGAAACATGGTTCAAAATTTTCTAAGCATGGTGTAACAATGCATTGCAAACACTGCTCAGAAGCTAAGCACAACAGTGCTGGTTGCAAACTGAAAAGGATGGGCTTCACTTCAATAGAAGCCAAGAAATTGGTTGCAAATACACAAGCGCAGCTACAAAAAGAGGCTGAAGCAGCTGAACAGGCTACCTCCATTAATCCAGAGGTCCAACCTGAATCCCAGCCAAATGAAGATGACCATCTGATGCAGAGGTCCAACACACAAAGCAGCACCATCACCCAAGGGGATGATGTGGTGGTCAACACACAAGACAGCACAGTAACCTTATTGAGTCAGATGTTGTCACAAGTAAGCTTGAACAAATACATCACTTACTGTATCTTGCATATCACAATTGCGCTAACTATATATTGATCTGCAGGAAACCACATCCCCAATGCAAGCACAAGTCCATGGACCATTGCCTGACAATCAGTACATTTTATCCAACCAGCCTGTTGATAGACTCGTGCCTTTGACAACAAGCACCAAGGCAGGGATGGCAGTAGCAACAAGGAAGAGGAAGCCATCGGCAACTAGCCAAACAGCGAAGGGAGGTTTAACCAAAAAGGGAAGGCCAACCAAGAAATCTGCATGAACAAGTTTTGAGGGAGATGGCCAGTAGAAGGGCGCTAGTAGTGATCCCTGAAAAAGTGTATATACAGTAGCAATGATCCTTACTTTTGTGCAAAACATGAACCATGTCTGTCTTTTGTTCACAATAGTGATATGCAACACAAACTTGTAATGGCCAAAAATGAGATGGTTTATTGACATTGTCATGCAATTCTGTTTATGAACTAGCTGTGTGACAGTGAAGTGCAATTCTGCATTCATTCACAGATCATCAAATTTTTCTTAACAAATATCACATTCCATTACAACATTTGGTTATGTACACCACTTTATCAGCCACAAATTACATCATAAAGATACAACAATTGATTATATGTGCAGCTCCTTCCTTATGCTGCTGTGCTGCTCTCCACCTCCTGCAACCTCGTCTGATTTCTGTCTCCTTCAGAATCTCCCCTGATGCCGACCCCGTCTTGTGTTGGAGGAAGTCGATCCCTGTGCCATGCCTCCTATGCCGCAGACGAGGGCATGCCCGGTGGAGCAGGAAGGGAGGGCGTGCGCACCAGCGCCAACGGGGAGGGAGCCTGCACGGCTGCACCGGCGGCGGAGCAGTACGGGGAGTTGCGTGCGGCGGCGCAGGAGGAGCAGGATAGGGATGGCGCGCGCAGGGGAGCAAGACGGCGAGGGCTTGCGAACTGCGCCAACAGGACGGCAAGCACGCGGCGACGGCGGAGCCGTGCGGCGAGTACGCAGCGGCGTCGGCGGAGCCAAGAGCACCGATTGGGATTTTTGTTTAGATTAGATAAAGGTGGGCCGCCCTGAGTTACTGGGTCACGGGTGTATACCCGTTTGGATGAGGCATGGACACAAATCGAGTTTAGGTACGTGAAAGTTCGTAGTTTAGGGACCCGGCATTACACGACTTAACAAGTTTAAGAACCACTAGCGTATTTTATTTTATTTTATTTATATCAAGATGGATATGTCATCGGCAACAAGTGAGGAAGTGACACGGCATTGAGAAGAAAAATATTTGAAGTTGAGAACAAAATTTAGCCTTAGAAGCACTTTCAACTCCACACTAACCTGCTCTGCAATTAACAAATTCTGCACGATCACGTTATTTAGAACCACTTGTACCTGTTCGAGTGCTATTGGTTGGATGCACACAAACATAAGAATACAAGCATTTCATTCCAACTCCTGACCTAGTGTGATTAGTCTGGCTTCGCATAACTAGGGTGATGTAAATTCGGTACCCCAAACCTGCAAATGATGTGATTTAATTTGGTGAGATTGGTGACAAATACGGTGAAAACAAAGTGAGTGCCAGTCAAGCAATCAGAAACAAAAAGTATCTTCAATAATCTAGCCACATCTTTCAAAAAGAAAAAAGAAAAAAGAAATTGGCCACGACTCTATCTCCAAAGATTTCATGCATGTTTGGTTTGTCGGCCAGATAGCTTTGTCTGGCAACGTTTCTAGGTCATCAATTTTGGTCAACCCACAACTAGGACCGTTGCCTGGCAAGCAAATTGTCTTTCAGGCCATGAACCAAACAGGTCCTTCCACTGGGATCATAGAGCTAGAGATTTGCGAGTCAGACACTAAAGGGACTAAGGATAGTGACCAAATCCACAGGGGTGTGTTAAGCTTTGGGATCAAGGGTTCCCAATCGAGAGACCCTCAGACCGACCCCTCTAGGATCGCTCGAGAGCTTGGGGGCTATACCCATCGGTATGATCGCGCGCACCCTTCAGCTAAGGTATTGGGCCGAGCCCGAGCACGCCCGTCGCCTCTGCTCAGGACTCAGGGGTCGCCGGAGCCCTAGGCTCCTAATTGATAGGAGTCTAGGACCTGATCTTTGGCTCCCTCCCGGCCTTTGGCGCTAGCCAAGGCCCGAGCCTGAGACGAGCGCCCCGAGCCACCAAGGCTCGGGCTCCCCTGCGCTGCCCCGCAGATGTGGCGCTGTCAACCGCTCCTCCGACTAGGGTCACGCATGGGGCATGACGCAAGAAGACAAACTCCGCCGCTGGCCTCAGGGGCTTCGGGGCTTTCAGGGCCCGCATGTTAGCCCCTCGAGCCTGGCTACCTTCATCACCAAGAAGCCTCTAGAAAGGTGCACCTGATGGAAGCTGGTCCAAGCCGACACAGCCTGGCACTCAGCGTGTCAGGACAGAGTAGCCGGACGATGCCCAGAGCTTTTTTGGCTCCACGACATCGCCACGGTCCACACGGCACCGCTACAGGACCCTCCTTAACTCCGGCGCATATCGACCATAGGCTCAACTCCCCCAAACCGCCATGTACCCAACCTACCTCGATATATAATGGGAGGTCGGAATCCTAGAGGGGGGAGGACGATTCCCAGACGATTCGAGACAGATCATTCGAGTGCTCACCGATCAGCTCGTGCTCTGCACCAAGAGCAGAGCCACCTAGAGAGGGGCACCGAGAGCTCCTCCCGTTCCTCTGACCGTCTTCCTCCTCTCCGGTGAGGGGAAGGTGTCACCGGCGGCGAGGTCTTCTAGGATCAGCACCAAGCGATCTCCTACCAAACCTCTCTCTTACACTCTGTTGTAACCCCCAGATTCTGGATGCTCTTGAGTATAAGGATCATCCGCTGCTGGACGTAGGCCCCCAATAGCCTGAACTAGGATAAACCGTTGAGTCCCCTCTATGATTATTGTGTTCTTGAGTCCACCCGAGCCACGTACTCTGACACCCAACGAACAACAATGCTTGTCGCGGTTTCGACCCTGCGACAGATAGCATCTCATGAAATAACCCAAAAGGCTAGAAGCACATGTTCTGCTCTAATTGACAGGGATGTAAGAGGACTTGTTCGTGAACCCACAAATAAGCTTAGATTTTTCTGGTTTACAACCAATTTTTTGTGTTGTAATTTTGTCTATTGCAATCATTTTTTGTATATTGCAACACTTTTAGGTTGTTGCATCAGGAGTAAATCCTTGTAGTGGCTCCCATCTTGTAGTGTAAATGAAGAAGTGATTCTCGTCAGCCCCTCTCCAGAATCCAGTTGCATTTTATTTTAAGTGTTCGGCAGGGCTCCACGGATGCTGAGTGTAAAGCGGGGGCTGGGAGCTGTACCAAAAGGGCCCTATAAAACTGTTCTGCATATCCTTACATGCACCTAAAGTTTTTTTAAAGTTCTTTTCATTGTCACATCTTTTGTATTTACAGATAGTCTCGATAACTTGCAGAACCTTGTTGAAAATTTGCTCTGTGAAATTAAAAACATTTGTTCCTAGTCATCCATGTACAAGCGAACACACCTCTAGGTTTACCTTTTACAGAGTATGAGTTGACAAGGTAGACTTGCATATGTTTGTGCACTTGCAGTTCCCATAAAACAAGGTCACACTTTAAGAAAACGTTGCATTACTTGGCGTCACAAAGAAATAAAAATGTTGCATATATGAGTTAAACCTATATGTACTAACATCTGTTCTTACCAAAATTGGGCATGGCAATGAAAGAATCCAATAAAAACTAATAGAATTAGATCGAATTATAAGATGATAGAACAACAAAACAAATAGTAATACATGGATTCTTAGGATGCATCGACCACATAGTCAATAATTATTGTGTGTCACAAAGTAAATGAATATACAAAACTGAACAAGAGACCTAGAATGAATCTTGTATTTAGTAGAGGCGTGTAACGATCCTAGCTACGCGCAAAGAAATTGAAAACAAACTGAGCAAATAGCGAGGATTGGATATTAGGAATCATGATTGGGTGAAGGGTAGCATTGATCGAGAAACAACAGAACAGAAGGAATCTTGTGCAGCGCAGGTCCTCTCAGCTCATCGTTATGCCCAGGCACTGATGTTACCGGCTTGGCGCATGTCTTCAGGGTGGGTTCCTCCATGATGCAATGCAAGATTTAATTGTAGTGAAGCAAAATGTGGGAGTTGAACGGGCTGTTAGGAGGCTTAGGGTCATCAAAGGACCAAGAAGGGGATGCGTATCGGTGGAGCCCAACGTGCATGCATGCTTATGGTTTTGCTGCTGTATCATTCCTCTGAGAGAGCGTATATATAAGGGCATATTTGGATTAACTCTAAACTTTAAAGCTCTAAAAACTTTAGAGCACTTTAGCTCAGTCTTAAGGTCTAAATCTCTAACATGAGGTGGGCTAAAGTTTAGAGTTAATTTTAGACCACCTGTTTGAAGACTTTTAGCTCTAAGAGTTTAGAGCTCCAAAATTTAGAGGAGGAATCCAAACATGCCCTAAATTGCATAGAGACGGAGGTAAGTTGGGAGGACGTTTGGACTCTTTGGATGACTGAAACGGTTGCCGTGATGGAGGAAACTGAGGTGTGTGGTAACTAATGAACGAAGTGCATGGCCTTCCACTTTGGCTTGGAGGAGTACGGGCCATATAGGAGATAGAAGGACGCAAGGCCTGGCCATAAATGAAGAAAAACTATGCTAATAAGAATATGATGGTTTACAATACTTGATGACATGGAACGCGCTGTGTGGTTTGAGATAGACTTTATAGTGGGGTGTTTTGCTTTACAAGAGATATAGATAGCATTTCCAAATGTACCAGGCAACAATACCCTAAACCAACGAAAACAATTTTTTTTGCTTTTGCTTATACTGAACCAAATAAACTTGTTGCTTCTTTATATTACTAATTTTCTTTGTATCATTATTTAGATATACCTAATGCTCATTGTTTGTTTTTTCAGATTACTGAAAATGGACAGGCTACAGATCCTGTGTAAGGCTTTTGTGCAACTTGTCTCCAACTAAAGGAGCTCATTTTTCATTTTCAGAATTGAGGGTGCCCATTTCACATTGTCAAATTAAATTGAACGAAATGGGTGGCGGTATACATGATGTTTTCAAGTTTGTCAAGTAAAGTTCATCATGGCCGGTCCTCGAACTTTGCGGCGGTGTGTCATTCCGGTCCACAAACTTAAAAAGTGTGTCATTTCGGTTCTTAAACTCTGTTCGGATCTCATATTCATCCAAATAGGTATGGATTAGTGCCCGCGTACCGAGATAAGACTTGATTGCTTAAAATAGAAGATTATCAGGGGTTATATACAAAATCGCTTAGACACAAAAAAAAATTACGCAAATATTTATATACTTCACGAGGGGTTGTTTTGAAAACAGTCTTCTTCTTCCTCACGCTGCGTCGCTTGCCTGTGCGCAGCGGCGGCGGTGGCGAGTCGCCCGTGCGCCCTATACGGCAGCAGCGGCAGTGGTTGTGGCTGCTCGCCTGCACGGCGGCTGCTCGCCCGCGCTACTTATCGGCCGGGCCGTCGTCCTCGTACGTGAACTGGTCCGGCGAGAAGAACACGGCACCCATGCGCTGGTACCTGAAGTGGCAGGGCCGCATGAGCTCGGTGGTGAGGATGTTGCTGCGGATGCGCAAGGAGCTGCTGGTGTGCGTCATCACGAGCGACGCGTTCTCGCCGGCGATGCGTGCTCCGTGGCGGCAGCACGCGTTCTTCATCTGCACCAGCAGGTTGTTCGGGCTAGACCCTGTGCTGTGGTGCTGCTTGTTCATGCACACGTACATGCTCGGCACCACCATGGTGCAGCCGTGGCGTGCGAACGTCTTGTAGAAGCCCGCCGCCGCCTCGGCCGGCCGCGATCGCACCCCGTGCCACCAGTGCATGAACGGGATCTTCACCGACAGCTCCACGGGATTGCCGTCGACAGTTCCATGGGATTACCGCCGAACACGGCGTTGGCCGTGCCCAGGACGCAGTCGCCGTGCCCCACCAACCGAACACCGGCCGAGGACGTAGTCCGCCGGCGCACACTGGCCCGTCGGGGCACTGGACCAGGCAAGGGCGAGCAGCTGCTGCTGCATAAGGCGCGCACCGCCGCCGCTGCTGCCGCATAGGACGCGCGCCGCCGCCGCACACAGACGGGCGAGCAGCACCGCAACTGCACGGGGCGAGCAGCAACACGCCGACAAGCTGACCACGACGAGAGACGAGAGATAGAGCTGACACGTGGGTTCAGATCCGTTTCGATAAGATGTAAACATAGTTTATAGACCGTAACGACACACTTTTAAGTTTGGAGATCGGGACGGCACACCTCTATACAAATTTGAGGACCGGCCATGTACTTTACTGTTCATCAAATTTTCAACAGTTCTACAGTAGTGGTATGTATCTATGTAAATGTTTAATGGGCATGAGTAAATAGGAACTGTCATTGTACTACTCTATCTACTGGTCGTGATGCCTTTTTATTATTTTGTTCACTGTTGTTTCTCGATGCAATAGGTGATCACATTTTTCACAGATATGAGATATGTCATCACTTACACATAGATCTGCATGTGTATTATATTTGCGATTTGCTGACGCTTAGTTAATCCAAGCAGCAACTGTGTTGCTTTATTTGTTTATTTCATCTTTTGTATTTTTCTATGACAATGTGAATATTGTTATTATGCAGATAGGATGATACAATTTGAGAGGAGCACTCGGAGTCTTGGCAGGATCAATTTAAGCAATTATTCTGCAATCACATCCAACCTATGTTGATCTGTGCTGAGATTCATATTTTTAATTGCTTTGTTCTACATTGTAGTTGAGAACTTTGCAGTTTCAAGATTTCAATCAAAATTTTGTTGTATTTAGCACTTCTATTTTTTGATAAAGGAAATATTCTGGCCTCTACGAATGCACACATCCTTTCTTACAAAGTTTCCAGCTTATCTGCTGATTACAAACGAACGAATAAGAGAACACCAAAATGTAGGCAAAATCAAGAACAAATTCTATTTTTGTTTGTCCATCCATTCTTGGTGAAAATATCCAAAGCTTTACTCACCGATCGGATGGTCTCCCTTGTATCCTCACGCAGCAGCAATGCCCAAAAACACAAACAATATGTTCCCCTGAAGATAGCCTGCATAAAGAAGTGACACGTTTTGTTGACACGTAAAAATATGTGTCAACATGGAATACGGGATAGACCATCAAGTTTCTGACATTGAGGATGTGCTGGAAAATATTTAGAACGACATAATTCAAAGCACTTAGCAAAAAGGAACGAAAAGGAAACACTACGGGAAACAATAGATTTGCCGAGTGTCAAGGCCTAAAAACACTCGGCAAACGGTTTGGTTACACTCGGCAAACGGTTTGCCGAGTGTTACACTTGGTATATAGCACATGGCATTGATTTGTCGGTAAACAATAGTTTGTCGAGTGTCAATAAAAACTCGGCAAAAAAAACTCTCGGCAAAAAAAATTTGACGGGATGGAACGGTGACGTCGATTTTGCCGAGTGTACCACGGAAAAACACTCGGCAAAGTTTCTCAAGTTTGCCGAGTGTCAGGAACAAAACACTCGGCAAAATTTCTCAACTTTGCCGAGTGTCAACATGAAAACACTTGGCAAAGTTCCTCAAGTTTACCGAGTGTCCGCACCAAAACACTCAGCAAAGTTTGTAAACTTTGCCGAGTGCCACGTCCATAACACTCGGCAAAGTTTAGACACTTTGCCGAGTGCCATGTCTAAAACACTCGGCAAATAAGCGAGCTACGGTTAGATTTTATGGTCACTTTGCCGAGAGTCCATTGGAATACACTCATCAAAGCCAAAACACTCGACAAAGAAGGTTCCCAGAATGATAGAAAATTGTCTATTCGCCGAGTGTTTTACCTTGACACTCGGCAACTCCTCTGTTTGCCGAGTGTTATACTCAGCGAAGCGACCAAGACCCCTCTTTTTTTACTAATCTATCACATATAACGGACCCCTCTCAATTCACAAAAAACCATGACAATTCACAATAAAACATCAACATAGACATAATTATCACAGTAAACCATCATCACAAGTCACAATAAACCATCATAATTCATAACCATCATCACAAGTCATAATAAACCATCATCACAATTTACAATAAACCATCATCACAAGTCATAATTAAGTCACAATAAGCCACAATGCAAATGCAATCACTGCGTAGGCCCTTGGAACCTCTGCGACAAATCCGGGTCTTGAGACTGATTATTTGATGCCGCCGATTGATTCTGCACAAAAGAGAAGTATTCAAAACAGTGTTAGCTTCCTTTTTAACAGTGTTAGACTTCATATTGCAAAGTGAATTTCAGTATCGAAAGGTGTGCATCTACAGCATACTGTAATTGTAATCACAACATTCAACACTAATGCAACACTTAAATTCGTGCTATGCACACATTTTGATCTGCATGGCCATTGTTCAGATAAAGTTATGGAGTACGGCTTTACTTTTTTTTCAGGAGTGAAGGATGTGAAGAACCACCAGACAGGAACTGCTGCTACATGAAATCGAAAGCAAGGAATAGATCCTGAGATTGCAATCCCTTTCCGAAAGGAAAAAAAGTCATCCTAAGTTGCAGATCAACACTACACTTGAGGATCAGAGTCGTCCCTCCCATTTGCTTTCTGAAGCTGAACTAGATGTCTAGATTTATTATTATGCATTAGTTACCCAGAAGAGCAGTGTTAGTGTTACCTGCATGCGCTGCTACTTATGAGTACATTCAGATGTAATCTTTATTCCGCCCAAAAGAAATTTTCATCAGAGACAAAATAGTACGATTATACCAAAACTAAGACACGATCCAGTTGTAATCATCAGGAAAGTGCGTGGTGTCAAAAAAATAAGCTCGACAGCAAAAGGCAGTAATGATATCATGATGGGAGCCACTACACTTTCAATGATCATGTTGTCAGAATCAAAACTTTATTAGTTGCTCCAAGCAAGAGCAACCTAGCTTCAGATGAGCAAAAGGCAGTAAAGATCACCACTGCTACGGCCTACGGCTAGCTAGTTAGCTCCAGGGCGCCGCAATGCTTTTTATTTGCATCTTTCCCAAATCCCCAGGCCAAATAAACCACCTTTAACTAATGATGACTATAGTTGGAGGATCAGATCAGTAGTTCAGTAGCAGCAAAGCTTGCAGATGCATATACAGCAGCACCGAGGCATATATATGATGAGATTACTGACTCTCGATCTCCAGCATATCCACACTAACCACACACACACACACCACTTCAAAGAGTGAAGGATGTGAAGAACCACCAGACAGGAACTACTGCTACATGAACTAGATATCTTAGCTATTGAACTAGCTATTGATTGCTCAGGTAAGAAATAAAAGGAGCTGGAGAATATAGATAAGTGTGTTATGTGTAAATAGCTATAGGTTGAGAGCAAATCATCAGCTATATGCTGTAGAAACCAGGGAACCCTATCTGCTCATAGGTAGTGTGTGCTGTGAAGTTATGGTCCCCTATGAATGAATACTTGTACAGTAAAGAGTGATGTAAAACTCTTGTACCAGTTTGCTAATTATAAAGTTGTGCTTGGTTAAAACTTGAAAGTAATCATGCTCCTCTTGTGAGGCATAAGATGCCAACATTTTGCAATTTAAATGCATTCATTCTTCCTTCCTGCAGAAAATGCGTGCAACACAGGTGTCTAACTCAAGCAGGTCAGTGGTAGCTAGCGATAAATCCCAATTCTCAACCTCCCAGGTCACAGTCAAGAAGTTAAGAAGGGAAAAAAAAAATCCAAAGGCCGGGCACAGGTCACGGTCAGACTCGCAGAAAAAGCTCCCCAGCAATTCCTATGTTCATTGGTCCATGTGAAAATAAACAATTTGGCACAGCAGAACATAATCCAATGGAGAATAATTATCATCCAAATTTGATCCATGCGAGAACAGATAGTCCAGATACACAGCAGATAGTACAGAACTAAGTTGCATTGTATTTTTCAAGTGAAAGAAAAATCTGTAATGTTAATTAGTGAGTTTTTATGTAGTGCAAAAGCAAGGTAACCATCCATCTAATATCTTGACATAAAAAATAATAATAAATAGATCTAACATAAGGTGTAAAATGACTCACATGAGTAGTTGTGGGTGACTGAGGTAGAGGGAATAGCACCGGTGGCAATGGCAAAGCTTGACCCATACTCGATGCAAAATTCTGCATGTATTGGAACATTTGGTCCATCCTCAACCTGATTTTCTTCCTCCATCCTCTGCATCGTCTGCCGCTCGGCCGTCATCTTCGCCTCCATCTCCGCCATCCTCGCCTCCATCTCCTCCCGTTGCTTCATTTCTGCTTCCACCCGGGCCTATAACATTTCATCCCAATGTTACAATACAAAGCTGAAGTACATAACAATCAACGAACGATGAATAAATAAGAAATAACCTGGAGAGTCTCCATCTGAAACTACGTAGTGGTTGGCCGTGGGCGTATCGCCGGGCTCGAGCTCGTGCTCCTTGCTCGGATCTGGGAGAGAGTGGGAGTAGAGGCCGTGTCGAGTGTACTGTCGCCAATCCAGTACCGGTCATGCTTCTTGCCTCCTCCCACCCTCATCATGATTTCTCCATCAAGATCCTCGGTGCTCAGATCGAACTGTGGCCCATGAACCAGCCTTACCATCACCAGTGTACTCACTGACACGGCTGTGGATGCTGGGATCGCTGTACGCCTCAGGCGGGTCCTCCGGGTTGAAGTCGATGTTTGCTGCCGCCTTGCCCTTTTTGGACAGAACCCATGCCTTGAACTGGGAGCAAGGCTGGCCCTCATGTGACGACGACTGTGGCAAAAATGCAAAATGATTAGAAATTATGCAGAATTGAGCGTTAGAATAAAGAAATGAATTCGCGTACCCATTTTTCCCTGTATTCGTCGAGGCTCAGGCTGCCTTGATGGTGTGATGCACGTGGCATCAGCAAACGCCGGTCCCGACAAGCGTTGTGCGTCTCCACCCATCCAGGCTCCACCCACTTGTCCACCATGTATTCCCAGCACTAGGCATGCTGGGCGCACCAGTACAGGAGGCACCTATGCTGATCAAGTGTATGACATATGAAAAAATGAAATTAAGCATAATTAATCTCATAAAAAGTAAGTATTAATGTTCTATATGTACCTGCAAGAATTGTTCCTTAGTCAGGTTCATTGTTCTTGCCTCTTCTTTTTTAACCTTCATCCGTCTGTGTTGAGCATAGGAGTCGATGATGGCCTGGACGCGCGCCTCGTAGTGCATGTCCTTCACGAGCTTCTTGGCGGCTTCTTCACAGATGGAGGCCGCCTTGGCCTCGTACCCCTCCTAGAATCTGTAGAAGTCCTGCATATAGACGCGATGTATACAGTCATTACTTTAAGAATGTCCAGTGAATGTGATGTATTGAGCAATGTAGTGCGAGGAATACTTCCCACAGCTCGCTCTTCACCCGCTCCGCCTTGTTGGGGAATACCCTGCCGTCACGATCAGCGGCGTCGAGGGCGGCGACGTAGTGGTCCCACATGTAGGCCGGCTGCAGCTCTTTGTGGAACTGCACTAAGCTAGGGAAGTTTTGCCTGCACAAAAGGCCAAGGATACCGTTGACCTTGCGGTTGTGATCACCCCCACTGACCTTAATCCAACCCCTGCCCAATTGATTAAGATAAATTATTAGTTTCCATTGTAATTTTCAACATATGAAACGAAAAATTATTGAGAACATCTAAAGTTACTTACTTTTTCCTAGAGGGTCGAACCATTGGGCGTCTCTCAAGAGGTATCGGTTGCCTCAGGAGGCTCGAGGGACCTCGCAACCAGACCTCGGGACCCAGTGCCTCCTCCTCCACCTGCTCCTGCTCCTCCTGTACCTCCTCCTCATCAGCAGAGGCGTGCGCGGAAGGTAGCTCCTCCTCGTCAGCAGAGGCGTGCGCGGAAGGTAGCTCCTCAGACTGACGACGAGGGAGCTACAAGCGACGGGGGCTTCGCCCCCTTACCCTTCCCTCCACCCTTGCCTCGACCACTCCCTAAAGCTAACCCTGAAGCTCCGCTCTTTCCATAAAGCACCGCGATCTTCCTTGTACCGCCCACCATTGTTCAATCACCTGCAATTAAAAAGAGTAAACCAATCAGCACAGATAAACAAAAACATACTTAGAAAGTTATGACAAATAATAAATAAATTAGTACGGCTCATACATGTATTAGAAATAATCATCATAATCAGGATTAGCTGGATCATAAGTCTCATCATCACTATCACGCAGTGTTGATATAATCATCATGATCAGGAATGTCGTCATCACTGTCATTGCCTAAATGTAATCGCTGAAGTAATTCTAAGTCCTTCACATTCTGAAACTCAGTCTCTAGCATCCTCGTCAGCAACCCTTTCATTGTCTACTTTCATTCCGATCGCTTCGGTTAAGTCTATCTCAAAACTCCCTTCGAGCCCATCTTCTTGGAAGAACTCTCCGTCATATGTGTTGGGGTCTATGTTGTAATCCTCATTGTTTGGTACAGGTAGTTTACCATGTGGCGATACCTTGTACACAACATCCCAACCCTTAAGACGGTCGTCGATTTGGCATGGGTATGAGAGATAATAAACTTGCGTGGCCTGTTGAGCCACAATATAGACATCATCTCCTGGTAAGATAGATGATTGTCGAATTTCGACTAGCCCAAGATTTGGGGTTCGTCTCACTACTGATGGATCAAACCAATGGCATTTGAATATGACTGGATTAAGAGGTTTGCAACCATGAAACATGAGTTTGTATATTTCTTCAAGTCTTCCGTAGTACTCGACCCCATCAATGCCTAGCGTAAAAACTCCAGGTATTTGTGGTTCTTCGATTGGGCCGACTCTGCTCGTGGCTTGTTGTGTGAAAGCGATAGCCATTCACGTCATAACCGGTAAACGACTTGACCCTATAGGCACAGCCATCGGCAACCTGTCTCAACTCGGCACTCAGACACATCAGTTTGGCTCTACAAGTTCAAGCAGGGTGGTTCATTATATTATTCGCATGTACGAGCATCTTGTAATGTCAAACTAAGTACGAGCTAAATTGGACTATACCTTCTGTTTGAACCAAGAAATGAATTTGGGCATTCCATTTCCCGCACCCTCTCTGAGAAGGGTGTCAGCTTCCTGCGGGGTAGGTTCCCTTGATTCACGCCAGAATTGACGATGAAATTCCCTATACCAACGAGAAATATGGGAGTTAGGACACAGAATAGTGACTACTTGAGAACAAGTTTGCTGAGAACTTACAGGATGTACGGCTCCACTTTGGATAGGTTGATCAACACATACAGCATGATAGCGCACCACTCTTCATGTTTCAAGATCTTGGTGGTCGAACCACTTGCACTTCCGAGTTGCCCTCGGAAAATGCTAAGGCTCGATTCATCTTCGCCGGCATTGAAATGAGGGGGTGGATTATGCATGCTAGGAAGGTTGTCAGCATAGTATTTTGTTGTAAAGTTTGAAACCTCCTCTAAAATGTATGCATCTGCAATGGATGCTTCAATTTTGCATTTGTTTTTACATTTAGTTCGAAGAACCTTTTGACATCTCTCAATTGAATAGCACCACGGCCCTGCACAGGCCCCCCATTCGTGCTTCATACGGGAGGTGCAAAATCATATGCTGCATCAGATTGAAGAAGCCGGGTGGAAAAATCTTCTCCAACTTACAGAGCAACACATGCGCCATTTTTTCCATTTCTACAACCACGGTACGTGATAACTCCTTGGCACATAGCTGGCGGAAGAAATTGCTCAACTCCGCTAGCACCTGCCAGACATGCTTAGGGACATAGCCTCGAACCATCACTGGAAGTAGGCGCTCAAGCCATATGTGGTAATCATGACTCTTGAGCCCGTTGACTCGCATAGTAGCTAAGTTCACTCCCCTCTTTAGATTCGCTGCATACCCATCAGGGAACATTAACGTTTGGAACCATTCTAGTACCTCCCTGCTTTAGGCCCTCGTCAGGACAAAATTGGCCTTAGGCTTTCTCCACGACTTGCAGGCTCTAGGAGGCGCCATGTCCAGCTTTGGTCTGTCGCATAATCTTGCTTGATCCACTCTAGCCTTAATGTTATCCTTTGTCTTATCAGGAATGTCCATGATTTTACCAAAAATTGCCTCAGCGATATTCTTTTCAGTGTGCATTACATCAATGTTATGTGGAAGAAGAAGATCATCAAAATAGGGGAGGTTCCACAAGCACGACTTTTGAGTTCAGGCATGTTGCTTGCCATATCCCACAAAACCACCTTCTTGTTTATTGACCTTGAGAGCGTCTAACTGAGCACGAATCGCAGCTCCTGTCATCATCTGCGGTTCAGGGTCTTTAACTACGGCACCTTTCATAAAGTTCTTGATGTCTAGTCTGAATGGATGGTCAGGAGGGAGGGATTGTCGATGTTTGTCGAACGAAGAATACTTGCTACCCTTCGTCAACCAAATGAACATCAGAGATGCCTTGCATACCGGGCATGGGAACCTCCCGTGAACACACCAGCAGTAGAAAATCCCATATGCCGACAAGTCATGCAGGGAGTACTGGTACCAAACATGCATCTTGAAGTTTGTCTTTGTAGCTCAGTCATATGTCCATACCCCTTCCTCCCAAGCACAGAGCAAATCATCAATCAGAGGCTCCATGTACACACTCATATTATTCCCCGGGTGTTCTGGAATTATCAACGACAAGAATATGTTCTATCGTTGAAAGAGGACGCCAGGGGGAGATTGAGGGGGATAACGAAATGGGCCAATAGGTATACAGGGGCAGCCACCATTCCATAATGATTGAACTCATCTGTTGCCAGCGCAACACATACATTACGAGCCTCTAGAGCTTTCTCACGATGAATCTCATCAAACCTTGTCCAGGATTCACCATCGGATGGGTGTACCATCTTCTCAGGATTGTATCGACGTCCGTTTTTATGCCATGTCATTTGTTTCATGGATTCCTCAGTCATGTAAAGCCATTGGATCCTCGGTATGAAAGGAAGGTACCGTAGGATCTTCACGGGGATTGTGAGCTGCCTCTTCTGACCATCACTAGAGTCTACCTCCAGGAACCTAGATGATTCGCACTTCACATAGTACTTTTCTTCCGCATATTCTTTCCTAAATAAGATGCACCCCTTTCGGACAAGCATGTATCTGCTCGTATGCCATCTTAAGTGCACGAAGGAGTTTTTGTGCCTCATACATGCTCTTTGACAAGATGTGACCATCCGGGAGCAGGCTACCGACAACTGTGAGCATAACATCGAAGGTGTCTCGACTCAAGCTAAACTGGGACTTCACGGCCATTAGGCAGTGCAATGGCATCCAGTTGAGAAACCTTGGAATACCCGTGAAGGGGTTGCTATGCCGTAGACAACATGTTGTAATACGCCTTTGTGGTAGCCTTTGGCTCCTCCTCCCTATGTCCTTCATCAAAGTGTGCTTCATGATAGTCATTTAACATGTCTCCTACCCCGGCATCCCCATCATATTCCTCGATGCTTTGTCTCACGACCTCGTCTCTCCCACGATCGGCTTCACCATGGTAGATCCACCTGTTATAGTCTACCGTAAATCCATTCTTGCAAAGATGTTTACCCATGACCAGCTTGGTTTGTCGACGCGTGTTTGCACATTTGCTGTAGGGACACAAGTGACACTAGCTCCTTTAACCCTTGCAAATGCCCGTTCCAAGAAAGCATTGGTCTTGTCAATCCATTCTTCAGTCCACGAACTCTGATTAGAGCGGCCCGTGTACATCCACTCACGGTCATCCATCCTCTAGCATATTAGCGAGTAATATAAAAAATCACGTTGCATCTACACGTTCATATACTATCTAATAGGTGAAGATATGTCCTAATCCCACCCGAGGATGTACAGATGGGGTTAGTTTCCATGCTCTACTCCTATCCGAGACAGAATTTCGGTAGCACCTCCCCGCTGTTCTCCAAATACACATCCTGAAAGGGAGATTGTGTATCCGGAGAACAACAGGGAGATGCTGCCGAAACTCTATCACGGATCGGAGTAGAGCATGGAAACTAACAACATCTACACATCCTCGGGTTGTCCAAAAAACGTAGACAATTCGAAATAAATACGGTTATAGATATGAAAAGATCTGCATATTTCCAACCGTATCTCTTTCAAATGGGAGACGCCTAGCTAGGTTACGTGATATACGAACATGATATGGAAAGAATGGTCTTTTATGCCTCACCTTGCTGTCCTGCAAAGTGACGAGTCGAGGATGACAAGTCGTGGGGCGGCGGGAGGGCAAGGCGGAACCAGGCGGGGCAGGGAGCGGCGGCAAAAACTTGCAAGTTGATATGTGGTTGTAAGATTCAAGCAAGAAGTGTTTAGAAAAACTCTAGAGGTTTATTATCAACTTTGTGTGGGACTCATATGATAAGGAGTGTAATCAAATTGAGCATCAACATAAGAAGCCAAGCATGGATAACCAATAATGTCCATTTCCCAGATGCCATTATACAAAGTCATATGTTTTATTAGTTGATATAACAATAATGTCCATTTCCTTCAATATTTCAGGTGTAAGATAAAGGGGGAACTCCATTGCATGAAACTGTCTAGCACATTGACAAGCACACAGTTCCTAGATGCCAGATGAAAAAGGTAAGAAATTGAGCTGAGCAGCAGCCAGCAAAACATTTTAGGAAACATTCGTACGTGCAACACAACAGGGCATTAGAGCACAACAGATTCCCTTCTATGAGGTGCAACCAGGCAGCAAAATTAGTAAGTTGAGAACACTGCGACAGGTAGTCTATAAAAGTAAGTATTAGGAACCCCCTGAAGCTTACATGCCTGCAATATGTAATAGCCTAGGTTTATGTCAAATGATCATTTTTTCTGCTCCAGTGATGAGTGATTGTCTTGAATAGCTGTTTTCAGTAAACTTATTGTAAGAGTAGCTGCATAAATGTTCTGACAATGTTTTCAGTAAACTTGTTGTAAGAGTAGCTGCAGAAATAAACTTACATCTAATTTATTTATTTTTTGTGGTTTGCACATTCAGTTTTCTCATGTTTTACACATTCAGTACCTAGCAAAAGTGTGACTGGCTTTGTGTATATACCAAGTTGCATTATTCAAGTATTTTACTGATGAACTGGATATGGCTTTGTGCTGCAGCAAAGAAAATAAAACAAAATGTGTATATACCCCGTTGCATTATTCAAGTACTTTACTGGAGTAATAAACTGGATACTGCTTTGTGCTGCTGCAAAGAAAATAAAAGAAATGACCTTTTCTTATTGCTGTATCATGTCCTATAATTAATACACTGTTAAGAGTGGACAATAAAAATAGAAAAGTATACCTGGTTATTTTCTCCATATCTCTATAAAAAAACTTTCGAGGACAACGATGAATCTTCTTCTACTAGTGCAGGTCCTTAAGAGTTAAGAGTGGACATTTACTACTTTGTCTAAAGGTATGCTTCCTGGAAATATGTATGATATTGCATAAATTCTGTGTTATCCTCCCTCCTTTAATTATGCCATGGTGACTGATAGTGATATAGCTTTTGATGCTGTTTTTGGGGTCGCGTAGGTTCTGAAACTTAAGGCCGTGTCTGGTATGAACTTTGCTGGACCACACCACAGAAGAGGTCCACGGACGGGACTGAACAGGAGCTAGCTATTTCAGGACGCAGACAGGCATCACAGTGATTCGGTGAGTCATTCAGAAACAGCTTTTCACCAGCTGGCCGGTTCCTAGTCCGTTCACTCATTGTCTGTTTCTCAATTCATCAGTGATATTGCAGAAAATCCAAAAAACTTCATTACGAACAGCTGGATGTGCAGGTTCGTGTGCTAAAAAAGATGGAAGATTGCTACAGTTGTTTCAATATAGGAAGAGCTGTTAATAGAATATGTCATCTATTTACATTACTCGGGATATGGACAATGATGTATTTGAACCATTTGATTTAACATTTGTTTGAACCATCTCTTGTATGGGTTTTGTATATTTTATAAAATGCAAATTATCTGGCGTGTTTAATATTTATATGCTAGGTTGTCAAAATGTTACTGTATGTGGCCTATTGAAATGAAATGGGCTTTCTTCCAATTCAGTATGCTAGTTACAATTGAAGAGATTTATTTACAGCAAAAGGTAGATCTTCAAATGAGCTTCTCACTCAACAAAGTAAGCTATTTCCCAATCATTATCCCCCAGTCAAGCCAGCGAGGTAAATCAATACACTTGCCCCCTTGTGGCCTTGGTTAAGGTTTGAACACAAACACAGCAGGCGCGGCCAGTAAAGGACATGGGTGTATACATACACTACACCAGATAATTTTTTGAAACATAATCGAATTAGTAGGCATAACACACACTAGTAGAGAACAGACCTTTGATCCTCGGCCAAAATGGGCTCTAGTCCCGGGATTTTTTGCGCCCGGGACTAGAGATACCTTTAGTCCCGGTTGGTGGATCCAACCGGGACTAAAGGTCCCTGCCCAACGGCTACTGCGCCAGACAGAGGTGGCAGGGACCTTTAGTCCCGGTTGGAGCCACCAACCGGGACTAAAGGTATACTTTTACTCCCGGTTGGTGGCTCCAACCGGGAGTAAAGGTCTACTCCCGGGCCGTGGCTGCGCCCGGGGTTGGAAAGTTACCTTTAGTCCCGGTTGGATCCATCAACCGGGACTAAATGTTCTCCCTTTATAAATCGGCCGTCTCCTCCTTCCTCCCCGAGCCCGAGCTCAGCACATTTTGAAGCTCACTGCAGTAGTGTTCTTGCTTCCTCCCTCCCTCCATTGTTCCTCCATCCATTCTTCGATTCCTCCGTCGATTTCTTCGATTCCTCCGTCGATTCTTCAGTTGTAAAGGTTACCAATCTCATACTCTCATTTTTTACCATTTTCTTATGCCATTTTGTTCACTATATATATTTATGGTTCTTTATTGTGGTTTTTTTCATTTGTAAGCAATTTGAGCTCAAAATCACTTCAAGCTTGCATATTTACATGAAAGAAGGTTAAAGTATATATAAATATAAAGTTAGAAAATAGTTAGAAAATTATAGCAAATCCTTACTAGTTGAACTTGCGGACCGTGTTCAGGTCGGCGAGGATGTTCTCTGCCGAGCGGTAACGGACGTCAAGGAGGAGCTTTGATTCTACGAGGGAGAGCGACAACGGTCGTGGAAGACCGTGTTCCCTTCCTCGTAGAATCGGAGCTCTTCCTTGACCAAGTACGGTGCCGTCCGGTGGAGAAATGCTCGCCGAGCTGATCACGTAAGCAAGGTCAACTAGTACGGATGGTTATTTATTCACATGTCCCGATATCGTCGCAGTAGTCTATCAATCACCGTACCTAAACGTAGTATATATAAATAAAAACTTAGAAAATAGTTAGAAAATTATAGAAAATCCGTACTAGTTGAACTTGCGGACCGTGTTCAGCTCGGCAAGCATGTTCTCTGTCGAGCGGTAACGGACATCAAGGAGGAGCTTTGATTCTACGAGGGAGAGCGACAACGGTCGTGGGAGACCGTGTTCCCTTCCTCGTAGAATCGGAGCTCTTCCTTGACCAAGTACGGTGCCGTCCGGTGGAGAAATGCTCGCCGAGATGATCACGTAAGCAAGTTCAACTAGTACGGATGGTTATTTATTCACATGTCCCGATATCGTCGCAGTAGTCTGTCAATCACCGTACTTTTTATTTTAACTTTTTATGAAATGAAAAACTTAGAAAATAGTTAGAAAATTATAGAAAATCCGTACTAGTTGAACTAGCGGACCGTGTTCATTTCGGCGAGCATGTTCTCTGCCGAGCGGTAACGGACGTCAAGGAGGAGCTTTGATTCTACGAGGGAGAGCGGCAACGGTCGTGGAAGACCGTGTTCCCTTCCTCGTAGAATTGGAGCTCTTCCGTGGCCAAGTACGGTGCCGTCCGGTGGAGAAATGCTCGCCGAGATGATCACGTAAGCAAGGTCAACTAGTACGGATGGTTATTTATTCACACGTCCCGATATCGTCGTAGTAGTCTGTTATGTGTGTACATTCCCATTCTTCTGTTAATTTGCGGAAATATCATATGAATTACTTACCTGCCGCAGTAAAAGACGAGAACACAATGACCATTAAAAATATCATTGTTTAGAGATCTAGATAATTTTATAGTTTGTTAATTTTATTTGTTTATAAAAGGAGAAATTTATAGTGTATTAAAAAATGAGTATAGAGAGTAGATGGCAACTGCTTCCGGGTCCTCGGCCTCTCATGGGTTTCCAAAGCGACTTAGGCCGGGCCTTCCTCTCATTCCATGCGGCAAGTGTCGTGATGAGACGAAGATTGTGATGGAGTACCGAGTGAAGAAGGAGGGTCCCAACAAGGATCGTATCTTCTACAAGTGTCCGGATCGCAATGTGAGTTATTTTATCGTATTTAATGATTATGGTTAGTTTATACCTATTTTCATGATGGTTGTGATTAAAGTTCTAATTTTTTGTTTTAATTTCAGTGGGATGGCAGTGGACGATGTTCAGGCTTCTACTGGGAGGAAGAGTATGTTGAACTCGTGCAAAAATATCTTGCACAACAGGCAGATACGGCGGCTAATGAGGCAGTGATCCAGCCGAAGAAGCCCAAAGATGTTGCACAATCGGGGGATCTGTCTGTTTTAGTTGAGATTGGTCGCGAAATCCTTGTGCTCCTGAAATGTATTTTAGCTTTAGTTCTTTTAGTGGTAGTTGGGATTGTCTACATTGTAGCGATGCTTTCATAAATTTGTATCTTTTGTGGTGGCACGCATGTTGTATAAATAATTAATTATGATCTAGGTTTTAATATGATATTTATGTCATGTAATGCAGATGAGCCGTCATTGGATGTATAATGCTGATCGCCGCTCCCAAGAGTTCATTGACGGCGTGCATTCTTTGTTACGTGCGGCCGAGGCAAACAAACGCGACGGTTTCATGTGCTGCCCATGTGCCATATGTAAGAATACGGTGGAATATCCTTGCTCAAGGACTCTTCATTCACACTTGTTCAAGTCGGGTTTCATGCCAAACTATATTTGTTGGACAAAGCACGGAGAAACCGGTGTTGTAATGGAAGAAGGTGAAGAAGAACAATGGGACGACAATGATATTATTCCTGATGGTGCGTGCTTCAATGATACTGCAATGGGAGAAGCTGAAGAAGAGGTAGCCGCAGAAGATGAGCCGGCTGATGATCTTTGTCAGGTCATTCGTGATGCACAAAGAGAATGTGAAAGTGAAAAGGAGAAGATCAAGTTCGAGCGGATGCTAGAAGATCACAAGAAATTGTTGTACCCAACTTGTGATGCAGGGCAGAAAAAGTTGGGAACCACACTAGAATTGCTGCAATGGAAGGCAAAGAATGGTGTATCTGACAAGGGATTTGGAGAGTTACTAAAAATCCAAAAGAAGATGCTTCCGAAGTACAATGAATTGCCCGCCACTACCTACGAAGCAAAACAAGTTGTCTGTCCTATGGGGCTAGAAATAGAGAAGATACATGCATGTCCTAATGACTGCATCCTATACCGTGGCAAAGAGTACGAGAAATTGGATGCATGCCCGGTATGCCATGCAGTCGCGGTATAAGATCAGGCGAGATGACCCTGGTGATGTTGAGGGCGAACGTCCGCGTAAGAAAATCCCTGCCAAGGTTATGTGGTATGCTCCTATAATACCACGCTTGAAACGTCTGTTCAGAAACAAAGAACATGCAAAATTGTTACGATGGCACAAAGAAGACCGTAAGGTAGACAATATGTTGAGACACCCTGCTGATGGGTCCCAGTGGAGAGCAATCGACAGAGAATTCCCGAAGTTTGCAAATGACGCAAGAAACTTAAGGTTTGCTTTAAGTACAGATGGTATCAATCCTTTTGGAGAGCAGAACAGTAGTCATAGCACTTGGCCTGTTACTCTAAGTATCTACAACATTCCTCCTTGGTTATGCATGAAGCGGAAGTTCATTATGATGCCTGTGCTCATCCAAGGCCCGAAGCAACCTGGCAATGACATCGATGTGTACCTGAGACCACTTATTGACGAACTTCTCATTTTGTGGAATAAAGAAGGTGTACGTGTGTGGGATGAGTACAAACAGGAACACTTTGATCTGCGAGCATTGTTGTTCGTAACAATCAATGATTGGCCTGCTCTAAGTAATCTTTCAGGACAGTCAAACAAGGGATATAATGCATGCACACACTGCTTCGGTGATATTAGAGGTGTATTCTTGAAAAAATGTCGAAAGGTCGTGTACCTTGGCCATCGTCGATTTCTTCCTGCAAATCACCCCGTAAGAAAGAAAGGCAAGCATTTTAAAGGGAAGGCAGACCACCTGACCAAGCCTCGCAACCGAACCGGTGAGGATGTACTCGATATGGTCAATGATGTGAAAGTCGTCTTTGGAAAAGGACATGGAAGCCAACCTATTCCGAAAGACGCTAACGGTCACGCACCCATGTGGAAGAAAAAGTCCATATTTTGGGACCTACCCTATTGGCAAGTCCTGGAGGTCCGTAGCTCGATCGACGTGATGCACCTGACGAAGAATCTTTGTGTGAACCTGCTAGGCTTTATGGGTGTGTATGGAAAGCCTAAGGACACATTTGAAGCACGACAGGACCTGCGTTGTTTGAGAGAAAGAGACAACCTGCATCCAGAGAAGACAGATGATGGACGCCATTACTTACGTCCTGCTAGCTACACTCTAAGCAAAGAGGAGAAGGAAATCATGTTTGAATGCTTAAACAACATCAAGGTACCATCTGGATTCTCCTCGAATATAAAGGGTATTATAAATGTGCCAGAGAAGAAATTCTGTAACTTAAAGTCCCATGACTGTCACGTTCTCATGACGCAATTACTTCCAGTTGCATTAAGAGGAATTCTACCTCCAAATGTACGTCTAGCCACCGTGAAGCTATGTGCATTCCTCAATGCAATTTCTCAGAAGGCAATTGATCCAACTGATCTAGCTAAACTACAGAATGATGTGGTTCAATGTCTCGTCAGCTTTGAGTTAGTGTTCCCTCCTTCCTTCTTTGATATTATGACACACCTCCTAGTTCACCTAGTCAAGGAGATTTTCACTCTCGGTCCTGTGTTCCTACACAACATGTTCCCCTTAGAGAGATTCATGGGAGTCCTGAAGAAATATGTTCACAACCGTGCTCGCCCAGAAGGAAGCATCGCCAAGGGCTATGGAACAGAAGAGGTCATTGAGTTCTGTGTTGACTTTATTCCCGACCTTGACTCGATTGGTGTTCCTGAATCGAGACATGAGGGGAGACTAAGCGGAAAGGGGACACTAGGGAGGAAAACATATATTGGTACGGATGATGATTATTTCAATAAAGCGCACTACACAGTTCTACAGAACTCCTCTTTGGTAGATCCGTATATTGAGACACACAAGGATCTCTTACGATCCGAGTTTCCAGGGAAGACTGAAGCTTGGATTACGCATAAGCACATGGAAACTTTCGGCGGTTGGTTGCGAAAAAAATGTCAAGGTGATGAGAGCATCCATGAGCAACTGTATTTATTGGCTATGCAACCATCATGGCATATCGTCACATACAAAGGGTACGAGATAAATGGGAACATATTCTACACAGTAGCCCAAGATAAAAGGAGTACCAACCAAAACAGTGGTGTCCGCATAGATGCCACAGACCCGAATGGGAATAAGCAGACATATTATGGACGCATAGATGAAATATGGGAACTAGAATATGCACCTACTTTGAAGATCCCATTGTTCAAGTGCCAATGGGTCAAGGTGACCGGAGGCGGGGTAACAGTAGACAACGAGTATGGAATGACAACAGTAGACCTTAGTAATATTGGGTACAAAGACGAACCATTCGTCCTTGCCAAGGATGTGAATCAGGTGTTCTATGTCAATGATATGTCTACCAAACCAAAAAGAGGGAAAAACGATAATGACTCAACCAAAGAGCCAAAGCGCCACATAGTTCTTTCAGGGAAAAGAGTCATCGTGGGAATTGAGGACAAGTCGGACATGTCAGAAGAATATGAAAAGGATGACCGAATTCCGCCCTTCAAAGTGAACAAAGACCCTAGCATCTTGGTAAATGATGAGGACACTCCATGGTTACGAAGCGATCATAACCAAGGGACATACGTAAAGAAGAAGTTCACTGCTGTGCCCACTTGATGATATAGTGATTTAATATAGTGTGTGTTTGAGATATTATGTAATAATTGTGAATTCAGATGTTTATTATGTCATGTTTCAAATTAAATCAATGTTTGATTTGGTGGGATTTCTCTCTCAAAAAGGTAAATTAGGATACTGAGTGATGAAAAATTAAAATATTAACGTTAAAATGATGTGAAAACAAATTTCCTGTCCAAAACCAATAGTTTTAATAATTTTAATTAAACACTACATTTTTGCATTAACGAAATAATAAATATTAGTTACATTATGTTTTATAATTCTAACAAAAAATAAAAAAAGTTAGGTTATAGATTTTTCCTATGTGCAATAAACAAAAAGAAAATTCATATTTTTAACAAAATAATTTTATGCCTTTTATTTAATTTACTATGTATTTAACAAAAACTATTGCATTTCTATTGTATTTAACAAGACTATTGCTTAAAACAGGCGGGAAACGAAACTGCAGGCCACCTTTACTCCCGGGTGGGAAGCCCACCCGGGAGTAAAGGTGGGCTGCAGTTTCGTGGCCCGCCAAAAAAACCCTTTACTCCCGGTGCGTGTTACCACCGGGAGTAAAGGTATACCTTTACTCCCGGTTGGTAACACGCACCGGGAGTAAAGGTACCTTTACTCCCGGTTGGTAATACGCACCGGGAGGTAAAGGGTTTTTACTCCCGGTTGTGGCTGGCACCTGGGAGTAATTCTCTCTGGTATATAACCTCCAGCGCCTGGCGCAGATCGATCCGCTCGTCTTCTTCCTCGTCGAACACCGCCGCCCTCTTCTTCCTCGCGCCGCGTCCGTTCGCCTTCCGTGACACCGGCGCCGCCCTCTTCTTCCTCGTGCGGCTCCACCGCACGCGCCCCAGTGCCCCTCCTCTACGCGCGCGCCTGTGGCCCCTCCACCGCGGCCCTCCTCCGCTGCCCGAGGCCCTCCACCAGCAGCGTGTGCCCCCACCGCGCCCGAGGCCCTCCACCTGGCCGAGCTCGATCGAGGTGATATATTCGTCGATCTCTTTGTACATTCGTCCGAGCCCTCCACTGCCGAGTTATAGATCACGTCGGAAAACTACAACTTTGGGTAAGCCATGTCAACGCCGAGGTCGATTGAAAATTCCAAATTTTTGAATCACAAAATCTAGGAACTAAAAATGGATATTTGGAACTCTAAATGATTTTAAATAAAAAACATATCTTATACAGCAAGTTTTGAATATTTGGATATGATATGGATAAATTAGCAAGTTTAATTAGAGTGTCAAAAACTGCATTTTATGGTACAAAAATACATTTTAAGATCACTGGGACCTGAACTCATGACAAGTTTAATTAAGGACCACCAATGAAATTACTTTAGAAATTAATTAGATCGATGTAAATCCATGGCTTGTATAATAAACACGCTATATATTATTTGTAATCCTGGTCAAATAGGAACTCAATTTTGATACCCAGTTTGTAAAACTAAGCGTTTTTTAGTTATCAAAAATATCACATGTGATGATGTTAGCAGTTTTGGGTTGGACTTGCATGCATGGCTACAGACAAATGAAGGAAAACTTCAACGTTTTCTTCATTTGTGAACTTTGAATATACAGATATAATATATTAATGTTGCTAAAGTAATATGAGCATTACATATTTTTTTGGGAAGACTATCTTCAAACTTCATATCATAGCATCAGAGATCGCCTGTAGAAGAAGAAAATAAATTCTTATCATTTGGAAATAGTAATGGTTATATGAGCAATAAGACACATATACTTACATTTCATAATGACTTATACTTACATTATTAACATAGAATTTTCTCATATGATGAATGACTACATGGTTCACATGGTACATAGGATCACAACATCACGCACCGACACCGCCCCGGCCCGCCTCACGTCATCGTCGTCAGCACACCGGCCACCGCGCCGACACGTATATATACGTCATTTGTATTCATATGCATTTCGTCCATGCGTTTCTATGTATACGGCGGAGCACCGCCGCCCTCGTTCACCCATGTGTACAGACATATATACGGCGGAGTGGAGCACCGCCACTCTTGTCACACCGCCCTTTCTCGAACCGTTGCCCTTGCTGTTGACTCTATGGATTTGTCTTGATGCTGTAGTGCTCATTCCACTCTTGCCTACTTGTTTTGCCCACTGCAGTCGCTGGAATGCTGTCGTCGACGAGGTCCTCCCCGCCGCTGATCCCGGTCACCGTCGAAACTCGTCACCTTGGCTTCTCCGGTCTCCTCGCTTGTTGCTGCAACACGATCGGGTGAGCCACTGATGCTTCCTGTACTCTCTGTTTCACCGTTATCACCGTTACTAGCCTTGTTTCGCCGGCGTAACACTGCCGTGCCACCACGTCCGCCATGGTCGGCGTTAGCTTTCTTCCATGTCGTAATTGACCTCCAAAGTGCCACTGATCGATGCGCCTAGCTCTTGTGAGCATGTTAGTGCTTTGGCCATCGCTGTTAGACTCATCGACGGCGAATTAGCGCCGGTCAGCGCCGTCGCAGCCACAGTCAATGCCCGAGGTTGGGGATGACAGGTGGGGGCCGGCTGTCAGTGAGAGCAAGGGAGAGAATAGTGACTTTTGTTATTTTCTGATTTTAAATAGTGCTGAATCTTTAGAAATTTGTAGGAAAATAATCATAGCTCCAAAAATTCTAAAATTTTGTATGTAGCCTCTGTACATGCTATAGTATGGTTTAAAAATTTGAAACTTGAAATTTGAATAAATTTTTAAATGTTCAAATATTCAGTCCATTAATTAATAAATGCAATTTCCATGATTTTTGTAGGCCACTGTATAACTCCAAAAATTATGAAATTTGTTTTGGTACACTAATTTGTCATGAGGAAGCTTACATAAAATTTTGAGGTCATTTGGAACAAGTTCATGTTTGGGCTTATTTCCAAATTAATTCAAAAATAAATAAAAGCAAACCCTAAGTGCTTGAATAGTGTTGGATCTTGTTTTGGTCATGTTTTGTGACTAGTAGGGTTTCAAGATCCATTTGGTCAATTCACATGTGTGGTTCTTGATGGTAGGATTGCAAGTTGGTTTTGTTGGCTTGCAACTGTACCGTGAAATAAAATCATTTGCGGGTGTTTTTACATTTCATGTACCGTGAAAGCATCATGTTTACATTATCATCATGTTAAAGCATATGTTATCATTTCGTGTAGAACCCGAGAACGAAATGATTCTAATTGAGCAAGTTCTGAAAGAATCCCCAGTTGTCATGGGATTTGATAATTGTGGTACTGATCCGGAACCTGAGATCGTCAACGAAGGCAAGCCCCGGTTTAAGCATTAAGCCATTACCCTTATTTACTTTGAAAAGTTTATCACCTATGTTACTTAATGCATTAAGTTGTTTAATTCAAATGTTACCTACTTGATGCATTACCTACCTTGTTACTTGTTTACCATCCTTGAAGATGTTTTCATTTACAAAGGCGTAGATTGCTTAGTATGCTTTATGGTAGCTTTCAAAGTAAAAGTTTTGATACAATCAAAGATGGCATACTGGCCAAAGAAAGAAAGAAGGTTGAATGAACTAGAGACTAGTCGGGTGACTTATTTTGAATTTTGGGTTATGTTGCCGACTATGTCGCTTAAAGGCCACTCATTGTGGATCTTCTGAACAAGACACTTTGTAGTACTAGTCACATACTCCGGTAAGCCTGCTTCGGCTAATCCGATACTAAGACAAATGCCCACGCACTGGGAGTGGAGAGATGCGGGAGTAGCGTGTACCCTCGTGGCTGGAATGTGGCCGGATTTGAGGTGTGTTGTGCTCTCCGGGTGGCGTGGAGACGGCTTAGTATAGGAGGAGTCCGGTAGCGAGGTTGATATATGCAAGATTAGTTCTACATATGTCGTGTGATAGGAATCCTCAGCTGGGACTTTGAATCAATTCGAATTGCCGGTGCTCCGCGGATATGGAGACTCGATTCATTACAGAAGCAATGCAGGACTGGTGAATTACTAAAATATGAGAATAAGAATGGAATGAGAAGGAATGGAATATGGGAAATGTATATTTAGTTGAGATAATGAACTAAAAGGACTTAGGGGTAAAATTTGAGAATAGGATAAATATAGTAAGCTTTTGGCAAAGGACTTTGAATTTTGCTACATCCTTACCTTGTCCCAAACCCATGCATCCCTAAAGTCTTACACCCATTACGTCGGGTTAGTCTTGTTGAGTACTATTGTACTCAGGGTTTGTTAACCCTTGTTGCAGGTGAGTCGCATGCGCAGGCTTGTTTTGGTCCCTGCTGCATGTCGGTGTTTGAAGTCAACGACGATGAGGAGTAATGAATGGCCTTTGGACAAGGCACTAGATTGTATGATAAATAAAGTTAATGTAATATTATCCCGCTACTATAGTTGTATGACACTTATGGTATTGTAAGTTTGAAAACAACTGATTTGTAACTATATTATCTTAAGACTTCTGCTATCTTTTACTCTGGTATATATGTTTTAATAAAACTGTTGTAATCTGCAATGACTGTGATTGGGATCCTGTTTGAAAAGAGAATCGTGGATGATTCGGGTTTTTCCGAGGACACCCGACAGACCTGTTGAGTTGTTAGGAACTCATGTACGCTATTCGAGGTCTGTTAAGACAACGATAGGTGCACGTGGGCCCGATTTCTTAGGAGGTTCTGCCACATTCATCCTGTTCTTCCATCCAAGCATGTGGGCCCTCCATGAACTACCCCCTTATTCGTCCAGGCGAGGTGCCATGGACCCGTGGTGGGTTGGCACGGCGGGCAAGGCAGATGTGCTAGGGTGGGCATTGTTAGGGGTAGACTTGTAGGGCGGACAGGAGCCGAAACTAAGGGCGTGTTTGACTCATAGCCGCAGCACGCCACACCATAGTTGTGGCGCTGCCGAATGTGTGGCGTAGGAAATGAGCGCCAGACTTTTGGCGGGAGTTGGTGCACAAGATAGGGAATGGGGACGCAGTTTCGGCACGCCCAGCGCGCAGCAGCAACCAAACGTAGTTTCGGCGCGCTGCAGTTTAGTTGTGGTGAAGTGCGGCTATGAGCCAAACACGCCCTAAAAAGAAAAGGTTGCTCCGTCTAAAGCGGGGCGTTATTGTTATCACCTTGCTGCCTTTTAATATATGTCAAAACTATCTGCCAAGTAGAATCCGTTGTTTAGAGGGTCCTATTTTGGACAGTTGGTAAGTCCGATGTACCATGTATTTGATTTTATAATTAGGTTAAAAATCAGAGTACCATGAAAAATTAGAATCCGAGCATAAAAATCAATTGATTTTACTCCGTCCGTTTCAAATTATAAAATACTTTGACTTTTCTAAATACTATATTTTTACTATACATTAAGATAATAGTGTATATTTAAATGCATAGTAAAATCCACATGTTTAGTAAAGCCAAAACGCCTTGTAATTTGGAACTAAATTGAGTACCTATATTTATAAATGGCGCAGTGCTTAGCAGGCAGCAGAGCAGAGTGCCAGAGTGTGAGGTAGGAAGTCTACTTGACAAATGGATGCTGCGCATGCCGTGGACATCGCTTCCCTGGCCCTGCAGCTGAAGGAGGAGCTAGCCACCGCGGACGCGGCGGCGGCGCGGTCCGCCGTCGGCTGCCCCATCGTCGTCGCCGAGGTCAGCAAGCTCACCCCGCAACGTCAACCCGGAGGCGTACAACCCGCACCACGTCTCCATCGGCCCGTATCACCGCATCAATAACCCAGAGCTCGCCAGGGACGAGGACAAGATCAGGAGCCTCGGTACCGTCCTGTCGGCGGCGAGCGCCGGCGTGACGCTAGAAGCCTACCTTGATGTGGTCGCGCGCATGGAGGCCCAAGCGAGGAGCTGCTACGTCCACACCTTCAACCTGGAGAGCAACGCCTTTGTGCGCATGCTGCTGCTCGACGCATGGCTACGTGCTAGTCCATTTCGGCGGCGTCGGCGCCGGCGGTTTTTGTCTCCACGGGAACGGCGGCGACATGATGGAGGCCGTCGGGGTGGTGCGCGACGTGATCTACCTCGCGGAGAACCAGATACCATTCTTCGTCGTCGACGAGATCCACAAGCTCACCACTCGGGACGGCGGCGTCGTTTCTGCGGCTGAAGCGATCCGCGGGCTACGTCCGGGAGCTCCTGCGGGGGCAGCAGTACTCGGTGGCGACGCCGGCGGTGGCTGGGCCTCCGGAGCCAGGCAATCTTCTGCATTCTGCTGCACATTGCACCTGACGCCACCGCCGCACTGTCGTCGTCACGCACGACCGGCGACAGAGTCATCGGCAAGCAGCGTCGGTTCGGCCGGTGGCGCTCGGCGACGGAGTACTACTACTGCGCCGGCGTGGGGTTCAGGAGCCGGCCTCTCGTCGGCAAAGGAGCTCGCTCGATCCTCGACGTGAAGCTGGACGGACGTGGCGGCATGCTGGAGATCCCGCGCCTGAAGATCGACGCCGAGAC
Organism: Miscanthus floridulus; assembly: GCF_019320115.1. Lineage (NCBI taxonomy): Eukaryota > Viridiplantae > Streptophyta > Magnoliopsida > Poales > Poaceae > Miscanthus > Miscanthus floridulus. The sequence continues at coordinate 13,467 of NW_027096439.1, read as the reverse complement.
GTCGCGGCTCCTGCGCAACCTGATGGCGCTAGAGCAGAGCAAACCCGGCGGAGGCGGGGACCCACGTGACGGCGTACTGCGTCTTCCTGTCGCAGCTGGCCGGCACGGTGCGGGACGTGGAGCTGCTGTCGAGGCGCGGGATCATCGCGCACGGCCTCGGCAGCCATGACGAGGTCGCCGCCTGCCTGGCTGACCTCTGCAAGGGTGTCGCGTTCGGGGGTGACGACCCCGGTGGCAACTACCTGCGCGCGACGTGGCAAGGGCTTGAGGAGAGCTTCCGGAGCCGGCCGCGCCGGTGGGCGGCGTGGCTCATGCTCAGGTACTTCAGGAACCCGTGGCTCGCCGTCGGGCTCGCGGCGGCCGCCGTGGGGCTGGTTTGTACCGTGGTGCAAGCGGTGTACGCTGTTTTGGCTTACTCACCAAATGCTTAGGCTAACAGGAGATCCACCCAAATTTAAAATAGGTCTTCAAAGTAATATCTATAGCCCCAAACAGAGTATCTATATAAAAATCCATTTTAGATGCTAGAAGAGGTATAACCTAATCTGAGTATCCTCTCTCCTGGAGACCTATTGATAGAAAGGGTTGTCTTTTAGGTCTCGTCGTTGGAGAAGACTAAAAATAGATATTAAACCCTTTACCCCTAGTGCTATCAAATAACGAAGGTGCGTGGTATTGAGACAGCTTAATAGCAGGAATTCACAGTCAAACACTGTGTGGCTGTTCCTGTGAAAAGTCAATATAGGTGTGCTTAGTAGGTCCAGCATGTCCTTTGTTTTCTCCTTTTATTAGCAGAAGAAAGGAGGGATTCAGTTACTAATCAGTAATAACTAGTGGCCAACCGGTGCATCAAGAAAATTATGACTGGGATGAAAATAACTATTTGTTCAATAATATGTTTTGATTTCCTCTATTAATCTGTTTACCAAAATCTTGGTTCAAGCTGAATTAAATCCCTAACCCACCTGTGGAAGAGCTGGGATTTCAAGCTACAATACAAGACGCGAGTGATTTGAATTTTTAATTCTCTAGTTTAAGTTCTATGTATTTTTAGATGATGGAAAAGGTTCTAGACTTTTAGTATTTACTAAGCATCCTACTATTCACTTATTATAAAAGTTCAGCATCAATCTGGATTCTTCATGTATCCATGATGTGGACGAAAGATAATGGAAGACACTGCAATTGTGTGTAAGTAGCTCCGCTTGATAGAACATCAAATCACTCAAACACCAACACCAGCAAGAGCTAGTAGTAGTATCCAATATAATACAAAATAGGAGGAGTCTGGGATAGGTAGGATGCAAGCAAGGGGAATCGATGATAGGAGGAAGATACTAGAAGGTTCTAGAAGATACCGCAAACGAAAGATTTGGGTGCACCACTGCACCGTACCAGAGAGTAGTAGTAGAAATTAGAGAATACAGCCAACTTGTGCTTTGCTTTGCCTTCTGGTCAGGGTGTGTTTCAGGTCCAAATTAGAGAATACAGCCATGTTGTTGACATATTTGCCAAGACATGTGACTGCAGAAGGTGGCAACTAACTGGGGTGCCTTGCTGCCATGCCATTGCTTGTTTGAGGCATGAGAGGAGTCAGCCTGAGTCAGTACTCTCAAATTGCTATTCACTGGATGCATCCAAGAGAGCCTATGGCTTCAACATATAGCCATGCAGGGACAAAAGTGAATGGGAAAATGTAAATTGTCTACAAGTCCTACCTCCAGTATACGAGAAGAAGGTAGGCAGGCCAACTAAATCTAGGAAGAAGCAACCACACGAGGTAGCAGGGAAACATGGTTCAAAATTTTCTAAGCATGGTGTAACAATGCATTGCAAACACTGCTCAGAAGCTAAGCACAACAGTGCTGGTTGCAAACTGAAAAGGATGGGCTTCACTTCAATAGAAGCCAAGAAATTGGTTGCAAATACACAAGCGCAGCTACAAAAAGAGGCTGAACAGGCAGCTGAACAGGCTACCTCCATTAATCCAGAGGTCCAACCTGAATCCCAGCCAAATGAAGATGACCATCTGATGCAGAGGTCCAACACACAAAGCAAGCACCATCACCCAAGGGGATGATGTGGTGGTCAACACACAAGACAGCACAGTAACCTTATTGAGTCAGATGTTGTCACAAGTAAGCTTGAACAAATACATCACTTACTGTATCTTGCATATCACAATTGCGCTAACTATATATTGATCTGCAGGAAACCACATCCCCAATGCAAGCACAAGTCCATGGACCATTGCCTGACAATCAGTACATTTTATCCAACCAGCCTGTTGATAGACTCGTGCCTTTGACAACAAGCACCAAGGCAGGGATGGCAGTAGCAACAAGGAAGAGGAAGCCATCGGCAACTAGCCAAACAGCGAAGGGAGGTTTAACCAAAAAGGGAAGGCCAACCAAGAAATCTGCATGAACAAGTTTTGAGGGAGATGGCCAGTAGAAGGGCGCTAGTAGTGATCCCTGAAAAAGTGTATATACAGTAGCAATGATCCTTACTTTTGTGCAAAACATGAACCATGTCTGTCTTTTGTTCACAATAGTGATATGCAACACAAACTTGTAATGGCCAAAAATGAGATGGTTTATTGACATTGTCATGCAATTCTGTTTATGAACTAGCTGTGTGACAGTGAAGTGCAATTCTGCATTCATTCACAGATCATCAAATTTTTCTTAACAAATATCACATTCCATTACAACATTTGGTTATGTACACCACTTTATCAGCCACAAATTACATCATAAAGATACAACAATTGATTATATGTGCAGCTCCTTCCTTATGCTGCTGTGCTGCTCTCCACCTCCTGCAACCTCGTCTGATTTCTGTCTCCTTCAGAATCTCCCCTGATGCCGACCCCGTCTTGTGTTGGAGGAAGTCGATCCCTGTGCCATGCCTCCTATGCCGCAGACGAGGGCATGCCCGGTGGAGCAGGAAGGGAGGGCGTGCGCACCAGCGCCAACGGGGAGGGAGCCTGCACGGCTGCACCGGCGGCGGAGCAGTACGGGGAGTTGCGTGCGGCGGCGCAGGAGGAGCAGGATAGGGATGGCGCGCGCAGGGGAGCAAGACGGCGAGGGCTTGCGAACTGCGCCAACAGGACGGCAAGCACGCGGCGACGGCGGAGCCGTGCGGCGAGTACGCAGCGGCGTCGGCGGAGCCAAGAGCACCGATTGGGATTTTTGTTTAGATTAGATAAAGGTGGGCCGCCCTGAGTTACTGGGTCACGGGTGTATACCCGTTTGGATGAGGCATGGACACAAATCGAGTTTAGGTACGTGAAAGTTCGTAGTTTAGGGACCCGGCATTACACGACTTAACAAGTTTAAGAACCACTAGCGTATTTTATTTTATTTTATTTATATCAAGATGGATATGTCATCGGCAACAAGTGAGGAAGTGACACGGCATTGAGAAGAAAAATATTTGAAGTTGAGAACAAAATTTAGCCTTAGAAGCACTTTCAACTCCACACTAACCTGCTCTGCAATTAACAAATTCTGCACGATCACGTTATTTAGAACCACTTGTACCTGTTCGAGTGCTATTGGTTGGATGCACACAAACATAAGAATACAAGCATTTCATTCCAACTCCTGACCTAGTGTGATTAGTCTGGCTTCGCATAACTAGGGTGATGTAAATTCGGTACCCCAAACCTGCAAATGATGTGATTTAATTTGGTGTGATTGGTGACAAATACGGTGAAAACAAAGTGAGTGCCAGTCAAGCAATCAGAAACAAAAAGTATCTTCAATAATCTAGCCACATCTTTCAAAAAGAAAAAAGAAAAAAGAAATTGGCCACGACTCTATCTCCAAAGATTTCATGCATGTTTGGTTTGTCGGCCAGATAGCTTTGTCTGGCAACGTTTCTAGGTCATCAATTTTGGTCAACCCACAACTAGGACCGTTGCCTGGCAAGCAAATTGTCTTTCAGGCCATGAACCAAACAGGTCCTTCCACTGGGATCATAGAGCTAGAGATTTGCGAGTCAGACACTAAAGGGACTAAGGATAGTGACCAAATCCACAGGGGTGTGTTAAGCTTTGGGATCAAGGGTTCCCAATCGAGAGGACCCTCAGACCGACCCCTCTAGGATCGCTCGAGAGCTTGGGGGCTATACCCATCGGTATGATCGCGCGCACCCTTCAGCTAAGGTATTGGGCCGAGCCCGAGCACGCCCGCCGCCTCTGCTCAGGACTCAGGGGTTGCTGGAGCCCTAGGCTCCTAATTGATAGGAGTCTAGACCTGATCTTTGGCTCCCTCCCGGCCTTTGGCGCTAGCCAAGGCCCGAGCCTGAGACGAGCGCCCCGAGCCACCAAGGCTCGGGCTCCCCTGCGCTGCCCCGCAGATGTGGCGCTGTCAACCGCTCCTCCGATAGGGTCACGCATGGGGCATGACGCAAGAAGACAAACTCCGCCGCTGGCCTCAGGGGCTCGGGGCTTTTCAGGCCCGCATGTTAGCCCCTCGAGCTGGCTACCTTCATCACCAAGAAGCCTCTAGAAAGGTGCACCTGATGGAAGCTGGTCCAAGCCGACACAGCCTGGCACTCAGCGTGTCAGGACAGAGTAGCCGGACGATGCCCAGAGCTTTTTTGGCTCCACGACATCGCCACGGTCCACACGGCACCGCTACAGGACCCTCCTTAACTCCGGCGCATATCGACCATAGGCTCAACTCCCCCAAACCGCCATGTACCCAACCTACCTCGATATATAATGGGAGGTCGGAATCCTAGAGGGGGGAGGACGATTCCCAGACGATTCGAGACAGATCATTCGAGTGCTCACCGATCAGCTCGTGCTCTGCACCAAGAGCAGAGCCACCTAGAGAGGGGCACCGAGAGCTCCTCCCGTTCCTCTGACCGTCTTCCTCCTCTCCGGTGAGGGGAAGGTGTCACCGGCGGCGAGGTCTTCTAGGATCAGCACCAAGCGATCCCCTACCAAACCTCTCTCTTACACTCTGTTGTAACCCCCAGATTCTGGATGCTCTTGAGTATAAGGATCATCCGCTGCTGGACGTAGGCCCCCGATAGCCTGAACTAGGATAAACCGTTGAGTCCCCTCTATGATTATTGTGTTCTTGAGTCCACCCGAGCCACGTACTCTGACACCCAACGAACAACAATGCTTGTCGCGGTTTCGACCCTGCGACAGATAGCATCTCATGAAATAACCCAAAAGGCTAGAAGCACATGTTCTGCTCTAATTGACAGGGATGTAAGAGGACTTGTTCGTGAACCCACAAATAAGCTTAGATTTTTCTGGTTTAGAACCAATTTTTTGTGTTGTAATTTTGTCTATTGCAATCATTTTTGGTATATTGCAACACTTTTAGGTTGTTGCATCAGGAGTAAATCCTTGTAGTGGCTCCCCATCTTGTAGTGTAAATGAAGAAGTGATTCTCGTCAGCTCCTCTCCAGAATCCAGTTATATTGCAACACTTTTAGGTTGTTGCATCAGGAGTAAATCCTTGTAGTGGCTCCCCATCTTGTAGTGTAAATGAAGAAGTGATTCTCGTCAGCTCCTCTCCAGAATCCAGTTGCATTTTAAGTGTTCGGCAGGGCTCCACGGATGCTGAGTGTAAGCGGGGGCTGGGAGCTGTACCAAAAGGGCCCTATAAAACTGTTCTGCATATCCTTACATGCACCTAAAGTTTTTTTAAAGTTCTTTTCATTGTCACATCTTTTGTATTTACAGATAGTCTCGATAACTTGCAGAACCTTGTTGAAAATTTGCTCTGTGAAATTAAAAACATTTGTTCCTAGTCATCCATGTACAAGCGAACACACCTCTAGGTTTACCTTTTACAGAGTATGAGTTGACAAGGTAGACTTGCATATGTTTGTGCACTTGCAGTTCCCATAAAACAAGGTCACACTTTAAGAAAACGTTGCATTACTTGGCGTCACAAAGAAATAAAAATGTTGCATATATGAGTTAAACCTATATGTACTAACATCTGTTCTTACCAAAATTGGGCATGGCAATGAAAGAATCCAATAAAAACTAATAGAATTAGATCGAATTATAAGATGATAGAACAACAAAACAAATAGTAATACATGGATTCTTAGGATGCATCGACCACATAGTCAATAATTATTGTGTGTCACAAAGTAAATGAATATACAAAACTGAACAAGAGACCTAGAATGAATCTTGTATTTAGTAGAGGCGTGTAACGATCCTAGCTACGCGCAAAGAAATTGAAAACAAACTGAGCAAATAGCGAGGATTGGATATTAGGAATCATGATTGGGTGAAGGGTAGCATTGATCGAGAAACAACAGAACAGAAGGAATCTTGTGCAGCGCAGGTCCTCTCAGCTCATCGTTATGCCCAGGCACTGATGTTACCGGCTTGGCGCATGTCTTCAGGGTGGGTTCCTCCATGATGCAATGCAAGATTTAATTGTAGTGAAGCAAAATGTGGGAGTTGAACGGGCTGTTAGGAGGCTTAGGGTCATCAAAGGACCAAGAAGGGGATGCGTATCGGTGGAGCCCAACGTGCATGCATGCTTATGGTTTTGCTGCTGTATCATTCCTCTGAGAGAGCGTATATATAAGGGCATATTTGGATTAACTCTAAACTTTAAAGCTCTAAAAACTTTAGAGCACTTTAGCTCAGTCTTAAAGTCTAAATCTCTAACATGAGGTGGGCTAAAGTTGAGTTAATTTTAGACCACCTGTTTGAAGACTTTTAGCTCTAAGAGTTTAGAGCTCCAAAATTTAGAGGAGGAATCCAAACATGCCCTAAATTGCATAGAGACGGAGGTAGTTGGGAGGACGTTTGGACTCTTTGGATGACTGAAACGGTTGCCGTGATGGAGGAAACTGAGGTGTGTGGTAACTAATGAACGAAGTGCATGGCCTTCCACTTTGGCTTGGAGGAGTACGGGCCATATAGGAGATAGAAGGACGCAAGGCCTGGCCATAAATGAAGAAAAACTATGCTAATAAGAATATGATGGTTTACAATACTTGATGACATGGAACGCGCGCTGTGTGGTTTGAGATAGACTTTATAGTGGGGTGTTTTGCTTTACAAGAGATATAGATAGCATTTCCAAATGTACCAGGCAACAATACCCTAAACCAACGAAAACAATTTTTTTTGCTTTTGCTTATACTGAACCAAATAAACTTGTTGCTTCTTTATATTACTAATTTTCTTTGTATCATTATTTAGATATACCTAATGCTCATTGTTTGTTTTTTCAGATTACTGAAAATGGACAGGCTACAGATCCTGTGTAAGGCTTTTGTGCAACTTGTCTCCAACTAAAGGAGCTCATTTTTCATTTTCAGAATTGAGGGTGCCCATTTCACATTGTCAAATTAAATTGAACGAAATGGGTGGCGGTATACATGATGTTTTCAAGTTTGTCAAGTAAAGTTCATCATGGCCGGTCCTCGAACTTGCGGCGGTGTGTCATTCCGGTCCACAAACTTAAAAAGTGTGTCATTTCGGTCCTTAAACTCTGTTCGGATCTCATATTCATCCAAATGGGTATGGATTAGTGCCCGCGTACCGAGATAAGACTTGATTGCTTAAAATAGAAGATTATCAGGGGTTATATACAAAATCGCTTAGACACAAAAAAAAATTACGCAAATATTTATATACTTCACGAGGGGTTGTTTTGAAAACAGTCTTCTTCTTCCTCACGCTGCGTCGCTTGCCTGTGCGCAGCGGCGGCGGTGTCGAGTCGCCCGTGCGCCCTATACGGCAGCAGCGGCAGTGGTTGTGGCTGCTCGCCTGCACGGCGGCTGCTCGCCCGCGCTACTTATCGGCCGGGCCGTCGTCCTCGTACGTGAACTGGTCCGGCGAGAAGAACACGGCACCCATGCGCTGGTACCTGAAGTGGCAGGGCCGCATGAGCTCGGTGGTGAGGATGTTGCTGCGGATGCGCAAGGAGCTGCTGGTGTGCGTCATCACGAGCGACGCGTTCTCGCCGGCGATGCGTGCTCCGTGGCGGCAGCACGCGTTCTTCATCTGCACCAGCAGGTTGTTCGGGCTAGACCCTGTGCTGTGGTGCTGCTTGTTCATGCACACGTACATGCTCGGCACCACCATGGTGCAGCCGTGGCGTGCGAACGTCTTGTAGAAGCCCGCCGCCGCCTCGGCCGGCCGCGATCGCACCCCCGTGCCACCAGTGCATGAACGGGATATTCACCGACAGCTCCACGGGATTGCCGTCGACAGTTCCATGGGATTACCGCCGAACACGGCGTTGGCCGTGCCCAGGACGCAGTCGCCGTGCCCCACCAACCGAACACCGGCCGAGGACGTAGTCCGCCGGCGCACACTGGCCCGTCGGGGCACTGGACCAGGCAAGGGCGAGCAGCTGCTGCTGCATAAGGCGCGCACCGCCGCCGCTGCTGCCGCATAGGACGCGCGCCGCCGCCGCACACAGACGGGCGAGCAGCACCGCAACTGCACGGGGCGAGCAGCAACACGCCGACAAGCTGACCACGACGAGAGACGAGAGATAGAGCTGACACGTGGGTTCAGATCCGTTTCGATAAGATGTAAACATAGTTTATAGACCGTAACGACACACTTTTAAGTTTGGAGATCCGGACGGCACACCTCTATATAAATTTGAGGACCGTCCATGTACTTTGCTGTTCATCAAATTTTCAACAGTTCTACAGTAGTGGTATGTATCTATGTAAATGTTTAATGGGCATGAGTAAATAGGAACTGTCATTGTACTACTCTATCTATCTACTGGTCGTGATGCCTTTTTATTATTTTGTTCACTGTTGTTTCTCGATGCAATAGGTGATCACATTTTTCACAGATATGAGATATGTCATCACTTACACATAGATCTGCATGTGTATTATATTTGCGATTTGCTGACGCTTAGTTAATCCAAGCAGCAACTGTGTTGCTTTATTTGTTTATTTCATCTTTTGTATTTTTCTATGACAATGTGAATATTGTTATTATGCAGATAGGATGATACAATTTGAGAGGAGCACTCGGAGTCTTGGCAGGATCAATTTAAGCAATTATTCTGCAATCACATCCAACCTATGTTGATCTGTGCTGAGATTCATATTTTTAATTGCTTTGTTCTACATTGTAGTTGAGAACTTTGCAGTTTCAAGATTTCAATCAAAATTTTGTTGTATTTAGCACTTCTATTTTTTGATAAAGGAAATATTCTGGCCTCTACGAATGCACACATCCTTTCTTACAAAGTTTCCAGCTTATCTGCTGATTACAAACGAACGAATAAGAGAACACCAAAATGTAGGCAAAATCAAGAACAAATTCTATTTTTGTTTGTCCATCCATTCTTGGTGAAAATATCCAAAACTTTACTCACCGATCGGATGGTCTCCCTTGTATCCTCACGCAGCAGCAATGCCCAAAAACACAAACAATATGTTCCCCTTAAGATAGCCTGCATAAAGAAGTGACACGTTTTGTTGACACGTAAAAATATGTGTCAACATGGAATACGGGATAGACCATCAAGTTTCTGACATTGAGGATGTGCTGGAAAATATTTAGAACGACATAATTCAAAGCACTTAGCAAAAAGGAACGAAAAGGAAACACTACGGGAAACAATAGATTTGCCGAGTGTCAAGGCCTAAAAACACTCGGCAAACGGTTTGGTTACACTCGGCAAACGGTTTGCCGAGTGTTACACTTGGTATACAGCACATGGCATTGATTTGTCGGTAAACAGTAGTTTGTCGAGTGTCAATAAAAACTCGGCAAAAAAAACTCTCGGCAAAAAAAATTTGACGGGATGGAACGGTGACGTCGATTTTGCCGAGTGCACCACGGAAAAACACTCGGCAAAGTTTCTCAAGTTTGCCGAGTATCAGGAACAAAACACTCGGCAAAATTTCTCAACTTTGCCGAGTGTCAACATGAAAACACTTGGCAAAGTTCCTCAAGTTTACCGAGTGTCCGCACCAAAACACTCAGCAAAGTTTGTAAACTTTGCCGAGTGCCACGTCCATAACACTCGGCAAAGTTTAGACACTTTGCCGAGTGCCATGTCTAAAACACTCGGCAAATAAGCGAGCTACGGTTAGATTTTATGGTCACTTTGCCGAGAGTCCATTGGAATACACTCATCAAAGCCAAAACACTCGACAAAGAAGGTTCCCAGAATGATAGAAAATTGTCTATTCGCCGAGTGTTTTACCTTGACACTCGGCAACTCCTCTGTTTGCCGAGTGTTATACTCAGCGAAGTGACCAAGACCCCTCTTTTTTTACTAATCTGTCACATATAACGGACCCCTCTCAATTCACAAAAAAACCATGACAATTCACAATAAAACATCAACATAGACATAATTATCACAGTAAACCATCATCACAAGTCACAATAAACCATCATCATAATTCATAATAAACCATCATCACAAGTCATAATAAACCATCATCACAATTTACAATAAACCATCATCACAAGTCATAATTAAGTCACAATAAGCCACAATGCAAATGCAATCACTGCGTAGGCCCTTGGAACCTCTGCGACAAATCCGGGTCTTGAGACTGATTATTTGATGCCGCCGATTGATTCTGCACAAAAGAGAAGTATTCAAAACAGTGTTAGCTTCCTTTTTAACAGTGTTAGACTTCATATTGCAAAGTGAATTTCAGTATCGAAAGGTGTGCATCTACAGCATACTGTAATTGTAATCACAACATTCAACACTAATGCAACCCTTAAATTCGTGCTATGCACACATTTTGATCTGCATGGCCACTGTTCAGATAAAGTTATGGAGTACGGCTTTACTTTTTTTTCAGGAGTGAAGGATGTGAAGAACCACCAGACAGGAACTGCTGCTACATGAAATCGAAAGCAAGGAATAGATCCTGAGATTGCAATCCCTTTCCGAAAGGAAAAAAAGTCATCCTAAGTTGCAGATCAACACTACACTTGAGGATCAGAGTCGTCCCTCCCATTTGCTTTCTGAAGCTGAACTAGATGTCTAGATTTATTATTATGCATTAGTTACCCAGAAGAGCAGTGTTAGTGTTACCTGCATGCGCTGCTACTTATGAGTACATTCAGATGTAATCTTTATTCCGCCCAAAAGAAATTTTCATCAGAGACAAAATAGTACGATTATACCAAAACTAAGCCACGATCCAGTTGTAATCATCAGGAAAGTGCGTGGTGTCAAAAAAATAAGCTCGACAGCAAAAGGCAGTAATGATATCATGATGGGAGCCACTACACTTTCAATGATCATGTTGTCAGAATCAAAACTTTATTAGTTGCTCCAAGCAAGAGCAACCTAGCTTCAGATGAGCAAAAGGCAGTAAAGATCACCACTGCTACGGCCTACGGCTAGCTAGTTAGCTCCAGGGCGCCGCAATGCTTTTTATTTGCATCTTTCCCAAATCCCCAGGCCAAATAAACCACCTTTAACTAATGATGACTATAGTTGGAGGATCAGATCAGTAGTTCAGTAGCAGCAAAGCTTGCAGATGCATATACAGCAGCACCGAGGCATATATATGATGAGATTACTGACTCTCGATCTCCAGCATATCCACACTAACCACACACACACACACACCACTTCAAAGAGTGAAGGATGTGAAGAACCACCAGACAGGAACTACTGCTACATGAACTAGATATCTTAGCTATTGAACTAGCTATTGATTGCTCAGGTAAGAAATAAAAGGAGCTGGAGAATATAGATAAGTGTGTTATGTGTAAATAGCTATAGGTTGAGAGCAAATCATCAGCTATATGCTGTAGAAACCAGGGAACCCTATCTGCTCATAGGTAGTGTGTGCTGTGAAGTTATGGTCCCCTATGAATGAATACTTGTACAGTAAAGAGTGATGTAAAACTCTTGTACCAGTTTGCTAATTATAAAGTTGTGCTTGGTTAAAACTTGAAAGTAATCATGCTCCTCTTGTGAGGCATAAGATGCCAACATTTTGCAATTTAAATGCATTCATTCTTCCTTCCTGCAGAAAATGCGTGCAACACAGGTGTCTAACTCAAGCAGGTCAGTGGTAGCTAGCGATAAATCCCAATTCTCAACCTCCCAGGTCACAGTCAAGAAGTTAAGAAGGGAAAAAAAAAATCCAAAGGCCGGGCACAGGTCACGGTCAGACTCGCAGAAAAAGCTCCCCAGCAATTCCTATGTTCATTGGTCCATGTGAAAATAAACAATTTGGCACAGCAGAACATAATCCAATGGAGAATAATTATCATCCAAATTTGATCCATGCGAGAACAGATAGTCCAGATACACAACAGATAGTACAGAACTAAGTTGCATTGTATTTTTCAAGTGAAAGAAAAATCTGTAATGTTAATTAGTGAGTTTTTATGTAGTGCAAAAGCAAGGTAACCATCCATCTAATATCTTGACATAAAAAATAATAATAAATAGATCTAACATAAGGTGTAAAATGACTCACATGAGTAGTTGTGGGTGACTGAGGTAGAGGGAATAGCACCGGTGGCAGTGGCAAAGCTTGACCCATACTCGATGCAAAATTCTGCATGTATTGGAACATTTGGTCCATCCTCAACTGATTTTCTTCCTCCATCCTCTGCATCGTCTGCCGCTCGGCCGTCATCTTCGCCTCCATCTCCGCCATCCTCGCCTCCATCTCCTCCCGTTGCTTCATTTCTGCTTCCACCCGGGCCTATAACATTTCATCCCAATGTTACAATACAAAGCTGAAGTACGTAACAATCAACGAACGATGAATAAATAAGAAATAACCTGGCGAGTCTCCATCTGAAACTACGTAGTGGTTGGCCGTGGGCGTATCGCCGGGCTCGAGCTCGTGCTCCTTGCTCGGATCTGGGAGAGAGTGGGAGTAGAGGCCGTGTCGAGTGTACTGTCGCCAATCCAGTACCGGTCATGCTTCTTGCCTCCTCCCACCCTCATCACGATTTCTCCATCAAGATCCTCGGTGCTCAGATCGAACTGTGGCCCATGAACCAGCCTTGCCATCACCGTGTACTCACTGACACGGCTGTGGATGCTGGGATCGCTGTACGCCTCAGGCGGGTCCTCCGGGTTGAAGTCGATGTTTGCTGCCGCCTTGCCCTTTTTGGACAGAACCCATGCCTTGAACTGGGAGCAAGGCTGGCCCTCATGTGACGACGACTGTGGCAAAAATGCAAAATGATTAGAAATTATGCAGAATTGAGCGTTAGAATAAAGAAATGAATTCGCGTACCCATTTTTCCCTGTATTCGTCGAGGCTCAGGCTGCCTCGATGGTGTGATGCACGTGGCATCAGCAAACGCCGGTCCCGACAAGCGTTGTGCGTCTCCACCCATCCAGGCTCCACCCACTTGTCCACCATGTATTCCCAGCACTGGGCATGCTGGGCGCACCAGTACGGAGGCACCTATGTGATCAAGTGTATGACATATGAAAAAATGAAATTAAGCATAATTAATCTCATAAAAAGTAAGTA
>NW_027096438.1:0-40000 GCF_019320115.1 Miscanthus floridulus | reverse complement strand
TTAATGTTCTATATGTACCTGCAAGAATTGTTCCTTAGTCAGGTTCATTGTTCTTGCCTCTTCTTTTTTAACCTTCATCCGTCTGTGTTGAGCATAGGAGTCGATGATGGCCTGGACGCGCGCCTCGTAGTGCATGTCCTTCACGAGCTTCTTGGCGGCTTCTTCACAGATGGAGGCCGCCTTGGCCTCGTACCCCTCCTAGAATCTGTAGAAGTCCTACATATAGACGCGATGTATACAGTCATTACTTTAAGAATGTCCAGTGAATGTGATGTATTGAGCAATGTAGTGCGAGGAATACTTCCCACAGCTCGCTCTTCACCCGCTCCGCCTTGTTGGGGAATACCCTGCCGTCACGATCAGCGGCGTCGAGGGCGGCGACGTAGTGGTCCCACATGTAGGCCGGCTGCAGCTCTTTGTGGAACTGCACTAAGCTAGGGAAGTTTTGCCTGCACAAAAGGCCAAGGATACCGTTGACCTTGCGGTTGTGATCACCCCCACTGACCTTAATCCAACCCCTGCCCAATTGATTAAGATAAATTATTAGTTTCCATTGTAATTTTCAACATATGAAACGAAAAATTATTGAGAACATCTAAAGTTACTTACTTTTTCCTAGAGGGTCGAACCATTGGGCGTCTCTCAAGAGGTATCGGTTGCCTCAGGAGGCTCGAGGGACCTCGCAACCAGACCTCGGGACCCAGTGCCTCCTCCTCCACCTGCTCCTGCTCCTCCTGTACCTCCTCCTCATCAGCAGAGGCGTGCGCGGAAGGTAGCTCCTCCTCGTCAGCAGAGGCGTGCGCGGAAGGTAGCTCCTCAGACGACGACGAGGGAGCTACAAGCGACGGGGGCTTCGCCCCCTTACCCTTCCCTCCACCCTTGCCTCGACCACTCCCTAAAGCTAACCCTGAAGCTCCGCTCTTTCCATAAAGCACCGCGATCTTCCTTGTACCGCCCACCATTGTTCAATCACCTGCAATTAAAAAGAGTAAACCAATCAGCACAGATAAACAAAAACATACTTAGAAAGTTATGACAAATAATAAATAAATTAGTACGGCTCATACATGTATTAGAAATAATCATCATAATCAGGATTAGCTGGATCATAAGTCTCATCATCACTATCACGCATGTTGATATAATCATCATGATCAGGAATGTCGTCATCACTGTCATTGCCTAAATGTAATCGCTGAAGTAATTCTAAGTCCTTCACATTCTGAAACTCGTCTCTAGCATCCTCGTCAGCAACCCTTTCATTGTCTACTTTCATTCCGATCGCTTCGGTTAAGTCTATCTCAAAACTCCCTTCGAGCCCATCTTCTTGGAAGAACTCTCCGTCATATGTGTTGGGGTCTATGTTGTAATCCTCATTGTTTGGTACAGGTAGTTTACCATGTGGCGATACCTTGTACACAACATCCCAACCCTTAAGACGGTCGTCGATTTGGCATGGGTATGAGAGATAATAAACTTGCGTGGCCTGTTGAGCCACAATATAGACATCATCTCCTGGTAAGATAGATGATTGTCGAATTTCGACTAGCCCAAGATTTGGGGTTCGTCTCACTACTGATGGATCAAACCAATGGCATTTGAATATGACTGGATTAAGAGGTTTGCAACCATGAAACATGAGTTTGTATATTTCTTCAAGTCTTCCGTAGTACTCGACCCCATCAATGCCTAGCGTAAAAACTCCGGTATTTGTGGTTCTTTGATTGGGCCGACTCTGCTCGTGGCTTGTTGTGTGAAAGCGATAGCCATTCACGTCATAACCGGTAAACGACTTGACCCTATAGGCACAGCCATCGGCAACCTGTCTCAACTCGGCACTCAGACACATCAGTTTGGCTCTACAAGTTCAAGCAGGGTGGTTCATTATATTATTCGCATGTACGAGCATCTTGTAATGTCAAACTAAGTACGAGCTAAATTGGACTATACCTTCTGTTTGAACCAAGAAATGAATTTGGGCATTCCATTTCCCGCACCCTCTCTGAGAAGGGTGTCAGCTTCCTGCGGGGTAGGTTCCCTTGATTCACGCCAGAATTGACGATGAAATTCCCTATACCAACGAGAAATATGGGAGTTGGACACAGAATAGTGACTACTTGAGAACAAGTTTGCTGAGAACTTACAGGATGTACGGCTCCACTTTGGATAGGTTGATCAACACATACAGCATGATAGCGCACCACTCTTCATGTTTCAAGATCTTGGTGGTCGAACCACTTGCACTTCCGAGTTGCCCTCGGAAAATGCTAAGGCTCGATTCATCTTCGCCGGCATTGAAATGAGGGGGTGGATTATGCATGCTAGGAAGGTTGTCAGCATAGTATTTTGTTGTAAAGTTTGAAACCTCCTCTAAAATGTATGCATCTGCAATGGATGCTTCAATTTTGCATTTGTTTTTACATTTAGTTCGAAGAACCTTTTGACATCTCTCAATTGAATAGCACCACGGCCCTGCACAGGCCCCCCATTCGTGCTTCATACGGGAGGTGCAAAATCATATGCTGCATCAGATTGAAGAAGCCGGGTGGAAAAATCTTCTCCAACTTACAGAGCAACACATGCGCCATTTTTTCCATTTCTACAACCACGGTACGTGATAACTCCTTGGCACATAGCTGGCGGAAGAAATTGCTCAACTCCGCTAGCACCTGCCAGACATGCTTAGGGACATAGCCTCGAACCATCACTGGAAGTAGGCGCTCAAGCCATATGTGGTAATCATGACTCTTGAGCCCGTTGACTCGCATAGTAGCTAAGTTCACTCCCCTCTTTAGATTCGCTGCATACCCATCAGGGAACATTAACGTTTGGAACCATTCTAGTACCTCCCTGCTTTAGGCCCTCGTCAGGACAAAATTGGCCTTAGGCTTTCTCCACGACTTGCAGGCTCTAGGAGGCGCCATGTCCAGCTTTGGTCTGTCGCATAATCTTGCTTGATCCACTCTAGCCTTAATGTTATCCTTTGTCTTATCAGGAATGTCCATGATTTTACCAAAAATTGCCTCAGCGATATTCTTTTCAGTGTGCATTACATCAATGTTATGTGGAAGAAGAAGATCATCAAAATAGGGGAGGTTCCACAAGCACGACTTTTGAGTTCAGGCATGTTGCTTGCCATATCCCACAAAACCACCTTCTTGTTTATTGACCTTGAGAGCGTCTAACTGAGCACGAATCGCAGCTCCTGTCATCATCTGCGGTTCAGGGTCTTTAACTACGGCACCTTTCATAAAGTTCTTGATGTCTAGTCTGAATGGATGGTCAGGAGGGAGGGATTGTCGATGTTTGTCGAACGAAGAATACTTGCTACCCTTCGTCAACCAAATGAACATCAGAGATGCCTTGCATACCGGGCATGGGAACCTCCCGTGAACACACCAGCAGTAGAAAATCCCATATGCCGACAAGTCATGCAGGGAGTACTGGTACCAAACATGCATCTTGAAGTTTGTCTTTGTAGCTCAGTCATATGTCCATACCCCTTCCTCCCAAGCACAGAGCAAATCATCAATCAGAGGCTCCATGTACACACTCATATTATTCCCCGGGTGTTCTGGAATTATCAACGACAAGAATATGTTCTATCGTTGAAAGAGGACGCCAGGGGGAGATTGAGGGGGATAACGAAATGGGCCAATAGGTATACAGGGCAGCCACCATTCCATAATGATTGAACTCATCTGTTGCCAGCGCAACACATACATTACGAGCCTCTAGAGCTTTCTCACGATGAATCTCATCAAACCTTGTCCAGGATTCACCATCGGATGGGTGTACCATCTTCTCAGGATTGTATCGACGTCCGTTTTTATGCCATGTCATTTGTTTCATGGATTCCTCAGTCATGTAAAGCCATTGGATCCTCGGTATGAAAGGAAGGTACCGTAGGATCTTCACGGGGATTGTGAGCTGCCTCTTCTGACCATCACTAGAGTCTACCTCCAGGAACCTAGATGATTCGCACTTCACATAGTACTTTTCTTCCGCATATTCTTTCCTAAATAAGATGCACCCCTTTGGACAAGCATGTATCTGCTCGTATGCCATCTTAAGTGCACGAAGGAGTTTTTGTGCCTCATACATGCTCTTTGACAAGATGTGACCATCCGGGAGCAGGCTACCGACAACTGTGAGCATAACATCGAAGGTGTCTCGACTCAAGCTAAACTGGGACTTCACGGCCATTAGGCGTGCAATGGCATCCAGTTGAGAAACCTTGGAATACCCGTGAAGGGGTTGCTATGCCGTAGACAACATGTTGTAATACGCCTTTGTGGTAGCCTTTGGCTCCTCCTCCCTATGTCCTTCATCAAAGTGTGCTTCATGATAGTCATTTAACATGTCTCCTACCCCGGCATCCCCATCATATTCCTCGATGCTTTGTCTCACGACCTCGTCTCTCCCACGATCGGCTTCACCATGGTAGATCCACCTGTTATAGTCTACCGTAAATCCATTCTTGCAAAGATGTTTACCCATGACCAGCTTGGTTTGTCGACGCGTGTTTGCACATTTGCTGTAGGGACACAAGTGACACTAGCTCCTTTAACCCTTGCAAATGCCCGTTCCAAGAAAGCATTGGTCTTGTCAATCCATTCTTCAGTCCACGAACTCTGATTAGAGCGGCCCGTGTACATCCACTCACGGTCATCCATCCTCTAGCATATTAGCGAGTAATATAAAAAATCACGTTGCATCTACACGTTCATATACTATCTAATAGGTGAAGATATGTCCTAATCCCACCCGAGGATGTACAGATGGGGTTAGTTTCCATGCTCTACTCCTATCCGAGACAGAATTTCGGTAGCACCTCCCCGCTGTTCTCCAAATACACATCCTGAAAGGGAGATTGTGTATCCGGAGAACAACAGGGAGATGCTGCCGAAACTCTATCACGGATCGGAGTAGAGCATGGAAACTAACAACATCTACACATCCTCGGGTTGTCCAAAAAACGTAGACAATTCGAAATAAATACGGTTATAGATATGAAAAGATCTGCATATTTCCAACCGTATCTCTTTCAAATGGGAGACGCCTAGCTAGGTTACGTGATATACGAACATGATATGGAAAGAATAGTCTTTTATGCCTCACCTTGCTGTCCTGCAAAGTGACGAGTCGAGGATGACAAGTCGTGGGGCGGCGGGAGGGCAAGGCGGAACCAGGCGGGGCAGGGAGCGGCGGCAAAAACTTGCAAGTTGATATGTGGTTGTAAGATTCAAGCAAGAAGTGTTTAGAAAAACTCTAGAGGTTTATTATCAACTTTGTGTGGGACTCATATGATAAGGAGTGTAATCAAATTGAGCATCAACATAAGAAGCCAAGCATGGATAACCAATAATGTCCATTTCCCAGATGCCATTATACAAAGTCATATGTTTTATTAGTTGATATAACAATAATGTCCATTTCCTTCAATATTTCAGGTGTAAGATAAAGGGGGAACTCCATTGCATGAAACTGTCTAGCACATTGACAAGCACACAGTTCCTAGATGCCAGATGAAAAAGGTAAGAAATTGAGCTGAGCAGCAGCCAGCAAAACATTTTAGGAAACATTCGTACGTGCAACACAACAGGGCATTAGAGCACAACAGATTCCCTTCTATGAGGTGCAACCAGGCAGCAAAATTAGTAAGTTGAGAACACTGCGACAGGTAGTCTATAAAAGTAAGTATTAGGAACCCCCTGAAGCTTACATGCCTGCAATATGTAATAGCCTAGGTTTATGTCAAATGATCATTTTTTCTGCTCCAGTGATGAGTGATTGTCTTGAATAGCTGTTTTCAGTAAACTTATTGTAAGAGTAGCTGCATAAATGTTCTGACAATGTTTTCAGTAAACTTGTTGTAAGAGTAGCTGCAGAAATAAACTTACATCTAATTTATTTATTTTTTGTGGTTTGCACATTCAGTTTTCTCATGTTTTACACATTCAGTACCTAGCAAAAGTGTGACTGGCTTTGTGTATATACCAAGTTGCATTATTCAAGTATTTTACTGATGAACTGGATATGGCTTTGTGCTGCAGCAAAGAAAATAAAACAAAATGTGTATATACCCCGTTGCATTATTCAAGTACTTTACTGGAGTAATAAACTGGATACTGCTTTGTGCTGCTGCAAAGAAAATAAAAGAAATGACCTTTTCTTATTGCTGTATCATGTCCTATAATTAATACACTGTTAAGAGTGGACAATAAAAATAGAAAAGTATACCTGGTTATTTTCTCCATATCTCTATAAAAAAACTTTCGAGGACAACGATGAATCTTCTTCTACTAGTGCAGGTCCTTAAGAGTTAAGAGTGGACATTTACTACTTTGTCTAAAGGTATGCTTCCTGGAAATATGTATGATATTGCATAAATTCTGTGTTATCCTCCCTCCTTTAATTATGCCATGGTGACTGATAGTGATATAGCTTTTGATGCTGTTTTTGGGGTCGCGTAGGTTCTGAAACTTAAGGCCGTGTCTGGTATGAACTTTGCTGGACCACACCACAGAAGAGGTCCACGGACGGGACTGAACAGGAGCTAGCTATTTCAGGACGCAGACAGGCATCACAGTGATTCGGTGAGTCATTCAGAAACAGCTTTTCACCAGCTGGCCGGTTCCTAGTCCGTTCACTCATTGTCTGTTTCTCAATTCATCAGTGATATTGCAGAAAATCCAAAAAACTTCATTACGAACAGCTGGATGTGCAGGTTCGTGTGCTAAAAAAGATGGAAGATTGCTACAGTTGTTTCAATATAGGAAGAGCTGTTAATAGAATATGTCATCTATTTACATTACTCGGGATATGGACAATGATGTATTTGAACCATTTGATTTAACATTTGTTTGAACCATCTCTTGTATGGGTTTTGTATATTTTATAAAATGCAAATTATCTGGCGTGTTTAATATTTATATGCTAGGTTGTCAAAATGTTACTGTATGTGGCCTATTGAAATGAAATGGGCTTTCTTCCAATTCAGTATGCTAGTTACAATTGAAGAGATTTATTTACAGCAAAAGGTAGATCTTCAAATGAGCTTCTCACTCAACAAAGTAAGCTATTTCCCAATCATTATCCCCCAGTCAAGCCAGCGAGGTAAATCAATACACTTGCCCCCTTGTGGCCTTGGTTAAGGTTTGAACACAAACACAGCAGGCGCGGCCAGTAAAGGACATGGGTGTATACATACACTACACCAGATAATTTTTTAAAACATAATCGAATTAGTAGGCATAACACACACTAGTAGAGAACAGACCTTTGATCCTCGGTCAAAATGGGCTCTAGTCCCAGGATTTTTTGCGCCCAGGACTAGAGATACCTTTAGTCCCGGTTGGTGGATCCAACCGGGACTAAAGGTCCCTGCCCAACGGCTACTGCGCCAGACAGAGGTGGCAGGGACTTTTAGTCCCGGTTGGAGCCACCAACCGGGACTAAATGTATACTTTTACTCCCGGTTGGTGGCTCCAACCGGGAGTAAAGGTCTACTCCCGGGCCGTGGCTGCGCCCGGGGTTGGAAAGTTACCTTTAGTCCCGGTTGGATCCATCAACCGGGACTAAATGTTCTCCCTTTATAAATCTGCCGTCTCCTCCTTCCTCCCCGAGCCCGAGCTCAGCACATTTTGAAGCTCACTGCAGTAGTGTTCTTGCTTCCTCCCTCCCTCCATTGTTCCTCCATCCATTCTTCGATTCCTCCTTCGATTTCTTCGATTCCTCCGTCGATTCTTCAGTTGTAAAGGTTACCAATCTCATACTCTCATTTTTTACCATTTTCTTATGCCATTTTGTTCACTATATATATTTATGGTTCTTTATTGTGGTATTTTTCATTTGTAAGCAATTTGAGCTCAAAATCACTTCAAGCTTGCATATTTACATGAAAGAAGGTTAAAGTATATATAAATATAAAGTTAGAAAATAGTTAGAAAATTATAGCAAATCCTTACTAGTTGAACTTGCTGACCGTGTTCGGGTTGGCGAGGATGTTCTCTGCCGAGCGGTAACGGACGTCAAGGAGGAGCTTTGATTCTACGAGGGAGAGCGACAACGGTCGTGGAAGACCGTGTTCCCTTCCTCGTAGAATCGGAGCTCTTCCTTGACCAAGTACGGTGCCGTCCGGTGGAGAAATGCTCGCCGAGCTGATCACGTAAGCAAGGTCAACTAGTACGGATGGTTATTTATTCACATGTCCCGATATCGTCGCAGTAGTCTATCAATCACCGTACCTAAACGTAGTATATATAAATAAAAACTTAGAAAATAGTTAGAAAATTATAGAAAATCCGTACTAGTTGAACTTGCGGACCGTGTTCAGCTCGGCAAGCATGTTCTCTGTCGAGCGGTAACGGACATCAAGGAGGAGCTTTGATTCTACGAGGGAGAGCGACAACGGTCGTGGGAGACCGTGTTCCCTTCCTCGTAGAATCGGAGCTCTTCCTTGACCAAGTACGGTGCCGTCCGGTGGAGAAATGCTCGCTGAGATGATCACGTAAGCAAGTTCAACTAGTACGGATGGTTATTTATTCACATGTCCCGATATCATCGCAGTAGTCTGTCAATCACCGTACTTTTTATTTTAACTTTTTATGAAATGAAAAACTTAGAAAATAGTTAGAAAATTATAGAAAATCCATACTAGTTGAACTAGCAGACCGTGTTCATTTCGGCGAGCATGTTCTCTGCCGAGCGGTAACGGACGTCAAGGAGGAGCTTTGATTCTACGAGGGAGAGCGGCAACGGTCGTGGAAGACCGTGTTCCCTTCCTCGTAGAATTGGAGCTCTTCCGTGGCCAAGTACGGTGCCGTCCGGTGGAGAAATGCTCGCCGAGATGATCACGTAAGCAAGGTCAACTAGTACGGATGGTTATTTATTCACACGTCCCGATATCGTCGTAGTAGTCTGTTATGTGTGTACATTCCCATTCTTTTGTTAATTTGCGGAAATATCATATGAATTACTTACCTGCCGCAGTAAAAGACGATAACACAATGACCATTAAAAATATCATTATTTAGAGATCTAGATAATTTTATAGTTTGTTAATTTTATTTGTTTATAAAAGGAGAAATTTATAGTGTATTAAAAAATGAGTATAGAGAGTAGATGACAACTGCTTCCGGGTCCTCGGCCTCTCATGGGTTTCCAAAGCGACTTAGGCCGGGCCTTCCTCTTATTCCATGCGGCAAGTGTCGTGATGAGACGAAGATTGTGATGGAGTACCGAGTGAAGAAGGAGGGTCCCAACAAGGATCGTATCTTCTACAAGTGTCCGGATCGCAATGTGAGTTATTTTATCGTATTTAATGATTATGGTTAGTTTATACCTATTTTCATGATGGTTGTGATTAAAGTTCTAATTTTTTGTTTTAATTTCAGTGGGATGGCAGTGGACGATGTTCAGGCTTCTACTGGGAGGAAGAGTATGTTAAACTCGTGCAAAAATATCTTGCACAACAGGCAGATACGGCGGCTAATGAGGCAGTGATCCAGCCGAAGAAGCCCAAAGATGTTGCACAATCGGGGGATCTGTCTATTTTAGTTGAGATTGGTCGCGAAATCCTTGTGCTCCTAAAATGTATTTTAGCTTTAGTTCTTTTAGTGGTAGTTGGGATTGTCTACATTGTAGCGATGCTTTCATAAATTTGTATCTTTTGTGGTGGCACGCATGTTGTATAAATAATTAATTATGATCTAGGTTTTAATATGATATTTATGTCATGTAATGCAGATGAGCCGTCATTGGATGTATAATGCTGATCGCCGCTCCCAAGAGTTCATTGACGGCGTGCATTCTTTGTTACGTGCGGCCGAGGCAAACAAATGCGACGGTTTCATGTGCTGCCCATGTGCCATATGTAAGAATACGGTGGAATATCCTTGCTCAAGGACTCTTCATTCACACTTGTTCAAGTCGGGTTTCATGCCAAACTATATTTGTTGGACAAAGCACGGAGAAACCGGTGTTGTAATGGAAGAAGGTGAAGAAGAACAATGGGACGACAATGATATTATTCCTGATGGTGCATGCTTCAATGATACTGCAATGGGAGAAGCTGAAGAAGAGGTAGCCGCAGAAGATGAGCTGGCTGATGATCTTTGTCAGGTCATTCGTGATGCACAAAGAGAATGTAAAAGTGAAAAGGAGAAGATCAAGTTCGAGCGGATGCTAGAAGATCACAAGAAATTATTGTACCCAACTTGTGATGCAGGGCAGAAAAAGTTGGGAACCACACTAGAATTGCTGCAATGGAAGGCAAAGAATGGTGTATCTGACAAGGGATTTGGAGAGTTACTAAAAATCTAAAAGAAGATGCTTCCGAAGTACAATGAATTGCCCGCCACTACCTACGAAGCAAAACAAGTTGTCTGTCCTATGGGGCTAGAAATAGAGAAGATACATGCATGTCCTAATGACTGCATCCTATACCGTGGCAAAGAGTACGAGAAATTGGATGCATGCCCGGTATGCCATGCATCGCGGTATAAGATCAGGCGAGATGACCCTAGTGATGTTGTGGGCGAATGTCCGCGTAAGAAAATCCCTGCCAAGGTTATGTGGTATGCTCCTATAATACCACGCTTGAAACGTCTGTTTAGAAACAAAGAACATGCAAAATTGTTACGATGGCACAAAGAAGACCGTAAGGTAGACAATATGTTGAGACACCCTGCTGATGGGTCCTAGTGGAGAGCAATCGACAGAGAATTCCCGAAGTTTGCAAATGACGCAAGAAACTTAAGGTTTGCTTTAAGTACAGATGGTATCAATCCTTTTGGAGAGCAGAACAGTAGTCATAGCACTTGGCCTGTTACTCTAAGTATCTACAACATTCCTCCTTAGTTATGCATGAAGCGGAAGTTCATTATGATGCCTGTGCTCATCCAAGGCCCGAAGCAACCTGGCAATGACATCGATGTGTACCTGAGACCACTTATTGACAAACTTCTCATTTTGTGGAATAAAGAAGGTGTACATGTGTGGGATGAGTACAAACAGGAATACTTTGATCTGCGAGCATTGTTGTTTGTAACAATCAATGATTGGCCTGCTCTAAGTAATCTTTCAGGACAGTCAAACAAGGGATATAATGCATGCACACACTGCTTTGGTGATATTAGAGGTGTATTCTTGAAAAAATGTCGAAAGGTCGTGTACCTTGGCCATCGTCGATTTCTTCCTGCAAATCACCCCGTAAGAAAGAAAGGCAAGCATTTTAAAGGGAAGGCAG
Organism: Miscanthus floridulus; assembly: GCF_019320115.1. Taxonomy (NCBI): domain Eukaryota; kingdom Viridiplantae; phylum Streptophyta; class Magnoliopsida; order Poales; family Poaceae; genus Miscanthus; species Miscanthus floridulus. The sequence continues at coordinate 28,749 of NW_027096438.1, read as the reverse complement.
ACCACCTGACCAAGCCTCGCAACCGAACCGGTGAGGATGTACTCGATATGGTCAATGATGTGAAAGTCGTCTTTGGAAAAGGACATGGAAGCCAACCTATTCCGAAAGACGCTAACGGTCACGCACCCATGTGGAAGAAAAAGTCCATATTTTGGGACCTACCCTATTGGCAAGTCCTGGAGGTCCGTAGCTCGATCGACGTGATGCACCTGATGAAGAATCTTTGTGTGAACCTGCTAGGCTTTATGGGTGTGTATGGAAAGCCTAAGGACACATTTGAAGCACGACAGGACCTACGTTGTTTGAGAGAAAGAGACAACCTGCATCCAGAGAAGACAGATGATGGACGCCATTACTTACGTCCTGCTAGCTACACTCTAAGCAAAGAGGAGAAGGAAATCATGTTTGAATGCTTAAACAACATCAAGGTACCATCTGGATTCTCCTCGAATATAAAGGGTATTATAAATGTGCTAGAGAAGAAATTCTGTAACTTAAAGTCCCATGACTGTCACGTTCTCATGACGCAATTACTTCCAGTTGCATTAAGAGGAATTCTACCTCCAAATGTACGTCTAGCCACTGTGAAGCTATGTGCATTCCTCAATGCAATTTCTCAGAAGGCAATTGATCCAACTGATCTAGCTAAACTATAGAATGATGTGGTTCAATGTCTCGTCAGCTTTGAGTTAGTGTTCCCTCCTTCCTTCTTTGATATTATGACACACCTCCTAGTTCACCTAGTCAAGGAGATTTTCACTCTTGGTCCTATGTTCCTACACAACATGTTCCCCTTAGAGAGATTCATGGGAGTCCTAAAGAAATATGTTCACAAACGTGCTCGCCCAGAAGGAAGCATCGCCAAGGGCTATAGAACAGAAGAGGTCATTGAGTTCTGTGTTGACTTTATTCCTGACCTTGACTCGATTGGTGTTCCTGAATCGAGACATGAGGGGAGACTAAGCGGAAAGGGGACACTAGGGAGGAAAACATATATTGGTATGGATGATGATTATTTTAATAAAGCGCACTACACAGTTCTATAGAACTCCTCTTTGGTAGATCCGTATATTGAGACACACAAGGATCTCTTACGATCCGAGTTTCCAGGGAAGACTGAAGCTTGGATTACGCATAAGCACATGGAAACTTTCGGCGGTTGGTTGTGAAAAAAATGTCAAGGTGATGAGAGCATCCATGAGCAACTGTATTGATTGGCTATGCAACCATCATGGCATATCATCACATACAAAGGGTACGAGATAAATGGGAACATATTCTATATAGTAGCCCAAGATAAAAGGAGTACCAACCAAAACAGTGGTGTCCGCATAGATGCCACAGACCCGAATGGGAATAAGCAGACATATTATGGACGCATAGATGAAATATGGAAACTAGAATATGCACCTACTTTGAAGATCCCATTGTTCAAGTGCCAATGGGTCAAGGTGACTGGAGGCGGGGTAACAGTAGACAATGAGTATGGAATGACAATAGTAGACCTTAGTAATATTGGGTACAAAGACGAACCATTCGTCCTTGCCAAGGATGTGAATCAGGTGTTCTATGTCAATGATATGTCTACCAAACCAAAAAGAGGGAAAAAACGATAATGACTCAACCAAAGAGCCAAAGCGCCACATAGTTCTTTCAGGGAAAAGAGTCATCGTGGGAATTGAGGACAAGTCGGACATGTCAGAAGAATATAAAAAGGATGACCGAATTCCGCCCTTCAAAGTGAACAAAGACCCTAGCATCTTGGTAAATGATGAGGACACTCCATGGTTACAAAGCGGTCATAACCAAGGGACATACGTAAAGAAGAAGTTCACTGCTGTGCCCACTTGATGATATAGTGATTTAATATAGTGTGTGTTTGAGATATTATGTAATAATTGTGAATTCAGATGTTTATTATGTCATGTTTCAAATTAAATCAATGTTTGATTTGGTGGGATTTCTCTCTCAAAAAGGTAAATTAGGATACTGAGTGATGAAAAATTAAAATATTAACGTTAAAATGATGTGAAAATAAATTTCCTGTCCAAAACCAATAGTTTTAATAATTTTAATTAAACACTACATTTTTGCATTAACGAAATAATAAATATTAGTTACATTATGTTTTATAATTCTAACAAAAAATAAAAAAGTTAGGTTATAGATTTTTCCTATGTGCAATAAACAAAAAGAAAATTCATATTTTTAACAAAATAATTTTATGCCTTTTATTTAATTTACTATGTATTTAACAAAAACTATTGCATTTCTATTGTATTTAACAAGACTATTGCTTAAAACAGGCGGAAAACGAAACTGCAGGCCACCTTTACTCCCGGGTGGGAAGCCCACCCGGGAGTAAAGGTGGGCTGCAGTTTCGTGGCCCGCCAAAAAAAACCCTTTACTCCCGGTGCGTGTTACCAACCGGGAGTAAAGGTATACCTTTACTCCCAGTTGGTAACACGCACCGGGAGTAAAGGTACCTTTACTCCCGGTTGGTAATACGCACCAGGAGTAAAGGGTTTTTACTCCCGGTTGGTGGGTGGCACCGGGAGTAATTCTCTCTGGTATATAACCTCCAGCGCCTGGCGCAGATCGATCCGCTCGTCTTCTTCCTCGTCGAACACCGCCGCCCTCTTCTTCCTCGCACCGCGTCCGTTCGCCTTCCGTGACACCGACGCCGCCCTCTTCTTCCTCGTGCGGCCTCCACCACGCGCGCCCGTGCCCCTCCTCCATGCACGCCCATGGCCCTCCACCGTGCCCTCCTCCGTGCCCGAGGCCCTCCACCGCGCGTTGCCCCACCGCGCCCGAGGCCCTCCACACTACCGAGCTCGATCGAGGTGATATATTCGTCGATCTCTTTGTACATTCGTCCGAGCCCTCCACTGCCAAGTTATAGATCACGTCGGAAACTACAACTTTGGTGTAAGCCATGTCAACGCTCGAGGTCGATTGAAAATTCCAAATTTTGAATCACAAAATCTAGGAACTAAAAATGGATATTTGGAACTCTAAATGATTTTAAATAAAAAACATATCTTAACGCAAGTTTTGAATATTTGGATATTATATGGATAAATTAGCAAGTTTAATTAGAGTGTCAAAAACTGCATTTTATGGTACAAAAATACATTTTAAGATCACTGGGACCTGAACTCATGACAAGTTTAATTAAGGACCACCAATGAAATTACTTTAGAAATTAATTAGATCGATGTAAATCCATGGCTTGTATAATAAACATGCTATATATTATTTATAAATCCTGGTCAAATAGGAACTCAATTTTGATACCCAGTTTGTAAACTAAGAGTTTTTTAGTTTATCAAAAATATCACATGTGATGATGTTAGCAGTTTTGGTTGGACTTGCATGCATGGCTACAGACAAATGAAGGAAAACTTCAACGTTTCTTCATTTGTGAACTTTGAATATACAGATATAATATATTAATGTTGCTAAAGTAATATGAGCATTACATATTTTTTCTGGGAAGACTATCTTCAAACTTCATATCATAGCATCAGAGATCGCCTGTAGAAGAAGAAAATAAATTCTTATTATTTTGGAAATAGTAATGGTTATATGAGCAATAAGACACATATACTTACATTTCATAATGACTTATACTTACATTATTAACATAGAATTTTCTCATATGATGAATGACTACATGGTTCACATGGTACATAGGATCACAACATCACGCACCGACACCGCCCCGGCCCGCCTCACGTCATCGTCGTCAGCACACCGGCCACCGCGCCGACACGTATATATACGTCATTTGTATTCATATGCATTTCGTCCATGCGTTTCTATGTATACGGCGGAGCACCGCCGCCCTCGTTCACCCATGTGTGCAGACATATATACGGCGGAGTGGAGCACCGCCACTCTTGTCACACCGCCCTTTCTCGTGGCCTAGTTGATCAACATTCGTATTATCGTTATCGTTAATGCTAAACAATCACACCAGGGCGAACCGCGCTGTTGATGTCACCGACGTGGTTCGCCCTAGTCACCGACACAATTTGCCCTCGGCCGTTTATGTATAGCCCTAATTCGCCCTAGTACCGACGTAGTTCATCCTAGTGTGGCGAATTGCGTCCGTGACCGAGGGGTAAGATTTAATAATGCATATTGTTCGTAGATTTTACGCATGTAATAAGCAAAGATTTGACGTACTATATATTGGTTTTGTTTTTTGAAGCTAGATGGCCGACCCGAGAAATATGGATGAGGAGGAGTTGATGATGAATTTGATCAACACTAGCACTCAAGTTGCCGGCGATGATGGTGCTAAAAATAACGTGCATGAGGATGCAGATGACGGGAGTCAGTACTTAGCTCTTGAACAAAATGAGCAACAACATATTGGCCAAGTATATATTTTTTATTATTAGCTACATATATTATCATATGTCTTATGTGTGCTCATGACATTAAAAATAATGTTTATGTTTTGTAGCCCTCTGGATCGACATCAACAACTACAATGAAGAGTAAAAATGTTCGAGGTCCCAAAAGCCATTGGAGGGTCGCTTCATCATCTCGGAGTTCAATGTGGATACAGGAGAACCGGGGGGGGGGGGGGGGCGAATAAAATGAAATTTGTGCACCACTGTGGTTACCTTGTACGGGACCGGCTCCCGATTAGTACCCGTGAATGGAAGAAGAAGACCAATGCTCCTCATATCAGTTTTGTCTCCGATCATGACAAGGCGTTAATTTGGAATGATGTCTTGGTACATTTCACGCTCCAAACAGATGGTTATGATGATATAATAGATGGTGATGAATTGAAGGAGCGAGTTAGGGATTGGGCAATGAAGAAGATGGCCACCCAGTTTCAGACTTGGAAGAAACACCTATACACGACGTATGTCAAGAAGAACATAGCACCAGATTTTACTGTCCCAGGCCCGATCTCAAAGCAGAGACCCTATTGGGATGAGTTTGTACAGTACAAGACTTTGGAAGAGGGTGTGAGTCGGGTGATAAAGAACCAACGTAATGCCCAACAGAAGACATACTACCATACCTTGGGATCAGGTGGCTACCCGACTGCCATTAAGAAGTGGAACAAAATGGAAGCAGACCTTCTTGCCAAGGGTATCAGACCAGAATCACTCGAGTGGGGAGAACGTGCAAAGAATTGGTTTTTTGGTCATGGGGGAACACTAGACCAAGAGACAGGGAAGTGCGTTTATGGCACAAGACTGCAAGAAGCAGTAGAAAGATTGTTTTATGCTCAGAGAGCTACTGCTAGTGGTGCGTTCAGGCCCAACAGAGAGAAGGATGAGCTGACATACGCCATCGGGACTATTGAACATGGTGGCCGAACTAGAGGCAAAGGAAGTGTCTCGTGGGAGCATGGATTCCCTCAGGACAGACCTTCCTACAGAAGTCACCAGAGAAAGAAGGAAGAAGAGGCACAGCGGCTCCAGAGGTTGGAGGAAGCGGTGCATGAAGCACAGGAGTGGGAAAAAAACCTTGAAGCGAGAATGCAGGAGGAAATCAGAAGGCAAGTGCAAATAGCAGTGAGTGCAAGCAAGCAGGCATCAGAGCCAGGAATCAACATTAGCCAATCTGTTCAGTTGAAAAGCAGCTGCGCTTCCACGGAGATACCAAATCAAGGGGACACAGGACTGCGCTTCCCTGTGGATGACGTCACTGAACCTTGTACAATGTGTGAGCTACACATTCCGAAGGAGAATTCCACAATCAAGGTGGCTATTGGTCTTGTTAATCCTATTGACCGAACCAAGACACCAAGGATTCATGGGAATATAATCCAAGAAGGATATGCTACCATCTCGGTAGATAAAGCTGAAAAAGGTTTTAGTGATTTGCCTCTTGACATTCCTGGAGGTGATGGCGAGAAGACTCTAGGAGAAGCGGAGAAGACATTCATTCTATGGCGCAAGCGCTACATCATCATTCCAGGGATGTCGGCTCCACCTCCTCCTGAACTACCTCACCATAGGTACGTGCGGATGAAAACACTACATCATTAATTTGTATTGGCTTAAATAATTAAGCGGATGAAAACACTACATCATTAATTTGTATTGGCTTAAATAATTAATAATCTACTCATAATAATATGTCATTCCTTTTTTGGTAGCAGATCCTCCCCCAACCTAAATCCAATTGTTCAATCGCCAGATCATCATAGTGCTCTGTACGATGACATTGTATTGGAAGACGAGGTTGCATCCACGCCATCTCCAAGGAGGTCTCCAATGTCGCAGCCGCCACCTCCAAGGAGGTCTCCAACGCCGCTGCCAACACCTCCAAGGAGGTCTCCAATGCCTCCCCCGCCCCCGCCTACCAAGAAGCCTAGCAAGAGGCCAGCCCCTCAAACGAAGAACTAGTCCCCGCCTGCAAAGAAAGCCACCGTGAAACCAAGGGCTATTCCCAAAATAATATCTGAAGAGAAGGAAGAAGGAACTGATGCATATAAAAAAGACATGTCTAGATTCTATGACAAACTTAAAATGAATCAAGAAGCAAGGAGAAACCCAAAGAAACCGTACTTCTTCGTAGCTCCAGATATTCTAAGAAAAAAGGTGACTTCTTACCAGCAACAACAGCGGGAATCTCGTAAGCCGTCCAAATTAACGTTATCAGACTATGACCGCACTCTCACCAAGTCAATTGAGGCGGCACAGAAAAAGAAGCGGGCAGGGAAAGGAGTTGTCCAACTCGGACAACAAGCGCACCAATCAATCCCCCCGCTAGTTGTTGGTAATGAATATGGTTCGAATTTAGGATTAATGCATCAGGCAAACATACCTCCGAATGTCGATTTGGATCACCTTGGTGAATTTCTTGATGAGACTGGTCTCGACCTTTACCAGATGTTTGGTGATGGAAACATTGAGAGTGCGGCGGAGGTTGATATTTGGAAGAAAAAATTTGTACTAGGCCAGAGTATATACAACCCTCAAGCCTTATCTGATCTGGGGACGCAAATGTACCTGCTAAACAAGTGGTACATGCAAGCGTCTACTAGTGGAGACTTCTGCGTTGGTGTCAGAATTAGAGACGAACATTGGTTTCGTGGCGATGATGTTATGTATGTTGACTTTGCAGAATTTCATCAACTATGCCACCTGACCTCTCTGGACAAAGTTATCATTAGCTGCTATTGCCTATAAGTAATAATTCTTTCGATCTATTATTAAACTCATCATATGTGTGTATATGCATATAAATTATCCTAACAAGTACTATATATATGCAGATTTACAATGACAGAGCTCAGAAAGGAAGGCTGCAATGAAATTGGTTTTGTTGATCCCCATATAGTATTCGAAGACCCAATTACTCCAAAGACTAATTGGAAGTCTGAGTCAGAGAGTAACCTCATGAACTTCTTAGTGAACCAACGCCACAAGAAGGATATACTCTTTCCCTATAACTTCAAGTGAGTGTTAATCATGTCAATCATAGCCTTAATGGCTCATATGTTGATTCTAGTTAATTACTGAGTGTTACGCGTTATATCCTATAAACACATGCAGCAATCACTGGATATTGATGGACATCGATCTGGTGAAAAGTCACTTGATAATCTATGACTCGATGAGAAAACCACAACAAGACTACCAAGATATGATAGATATTATCCAGAGGTAATTTCAGGATCTCTAGCAACTATATATACACACAAACATGATGATTAACTATATCTGATGACGTGGTAAATTTTTTATTGGGCAGTGTTTGGAAAACCTTTATTGAGAAGCAACACATGGAAAAATGCAAAGCGCCACTGAATGTAATCCCTTTGAAAGTAAGTCCTGTGAATCACATCATCTTTATTAATTAAACATATAGCTTTCACCGGATCACCAAATTGGATGACAAATCTTTTTCTCGTAAAGTGGTGTCTGAGACAGGAATAGGGGAACAACTACTGTGGTTACTATGTTTGCAAGTTTATCAAGGTGCTCTCCCAAAGAACTACTATAGAGAGACTCAAAGTACGTTAAAAATACACTATATATTCATTTAATTATTATTATTGATTGTGTTACTATGTCTTTATATATATATATGTACATATATTAATTTATTTTCCTTTAATTCAAACCTGTAGACTCGATGGTTGGAGGAAAAGGTCATACGGCAAGACCAAATCAAAGCAATTCAAGAGTCTATGGCCAGATTTTTTAATGAGCAGGTCATCGATTCCAAGGGCGAGTTCTACTTCGACCCAACACTGCCATTGAAGCCAAGCTAGAGGATGAGAGGAAACTTGTTATGTCACAACAACTATAATGCAATCTTTTGTAATATATGCACATGAAATAATATAATGTAAAATACACATATGCATGCATGCATGTAAATATATATATGATGCATGCATGCATATATATATATATTTCTATGCTTGAATTATGTGATTTAATACGTTCATTGTGCTTGAACCGAAACATACTATATGCGCGTATAAATGTATAATTAGCAGCGTACAATACGACTTCGAAAACCTATTTTGAAAAGAAAACAAAAAAATGAAAAGAAAAGAAAAAAGAAAAAAACCTTTAGTCCCGGTTCGTATTACCAACCGGGACTAAAGGTGCCGGCCATCGTGGCATGTCAGGAGGCACCTTTAGTCCCGGTTGGTGTTACCCACCGGGACTAAAGGTCCTCCTTTAGTCCCGGTTCCTGACCCAGGACTAAAGGACCCCCCTTTAGTCCCGGATGCTTGCTCCTGGGTGGGGAACCGGGACTAGATGGGGTTCCCCACCGGGAGTAAAGCTCGGTTCTCTACCAGTGACATGTATACTCCTATAATTATATCAGATCCGAATACAAATAGGTTAAGCTAGGGTTTGGATGCACAGTTTCGCGTAGCAGGAAGGGAAGAGAAGGGGTGGGCGTACTCGTCGCTGGCGAAGGGCCCGAAGAAGACCTGGCGAAGGGCGGCGGCGGCGGTCGTCCAGTCGTCGCCACGAGAGATAGCTTCGCACGCGGGGCGCCGGGGGCGGGACGCGCCGGTGGCGGGGCGGGGCACCGAGGGCTGGCAGCGCTGGGGGTGGGACGCGCTGGGGACGGGCGGCACCGGTGGCGGGGCGGGGCGCCGAGGGCAGGCAGCGCTGGGGGCGGGAAGCGCTGGGGCGGGTGGCGCCGGGGGCGGGGCAGCGATGCCGCGCCGGTGGCGGGGCGCGGTGGGGCGGGGGTTGGCGGCGTGCGGTTGCGTGTTGTGTGCGCGAGGGTGAGGGTGAGGGCCGAGGGTGCTAACCACTGGGGTATATGAAGGAGTATGCCGAGTGCCAGGATCTGGGACACTCGGCATTTGTTTTTTTGAAGAAGTATGCTGAGTGCCAAGATCCGGGGCACTCGGCATTATTTTTTTTATGTTCCATTACGTCCAGATATTGTGCAGTGGGCCGGTCGACGAAGTTGCCGAGTGTCCCCTATATGACACTCGGCAACTGTTCTTTTCTCCGAGTGTTAGCTACAAAACACTCGGCAAAATAAATCGATATTTCATGCTCCACTGTCCTCCTTCATAGCGTATTCTACTAAATTTGTTACGATATAATTTAAAAATACATTGTCAAATTCACTCAACAATGCATATTTAATTTTTCTACGAATATTAATCCATTATTTCATGCAGTTATAGCTCAAATTCAATATATATCAATTAAAATTCTATAATTGCAGTTAATAAATTAAAATTATCAAACGGATCTGAAAAATTACCAAAATTTGACATGAACCAATCTATGCTGTCTATTGCCTATACAAAAAGTTTTGAAGTCAAACTCCGATTCGACCGCCACTTTGACTCCAAATCTTATCGGATCCTTCTAAACGTTACGATTTTTATACGGAGATGCTTCTGTTTGTAAAGGTCTTACGTGACAAATTGTGCGAAACCTTCTCAATTTTTTTTGCAAAGTCTCCACGTATGATATCAGGAGATCTTGACAAATCTCGTCATTTTCAGACTTTGTTTGCTTTTTTTAGAATTTAAAAACCATCCGGCCATACGTTCGTGGTCGTGTTTCCTGAATAAAATGTTCGAAAATTCTTTTCATTTCCCTAGTAAGGCCCCAAAATGGACTCAATAACATGAATATGATTTCTCCACTCAATTTATTCCATTATTTGTATAACTTGCAGTTCAAATTTGACTTAAACCAAAATATTCCTCTAAATGCAATAAATTACTTAAATATAGCAAATAGATGGAGAAATATATCAAATTTTAATATGTAGTACTACATGATGTATGTGGAGAGTAGAAAAAGTTTGAAGAGCAGGAGAGAGAAAATATTTTACCGAGTGCCATTAAAAAACACTCGGCAACAACATTACTTTGTCGAGTATAAACAAAAAACACTCGGCAAAAAAATTAGTTTGCCGAGTGTCACGAAAAACACACGGCATATCTTGTCTTTGCCGAGTGTCTCTAACGGACACTCGACAAAGTTCTAACGGCAGGGCGGCGCACCCAACAGCCGTCAGATGGCCGCTGAACGCCCAGCACACGTGACTCTAGTTTTCCGAGTGTCCGTGTTTGCCGAGAGTTTTTTGTATTTTGCCGAGTGTTTTATATTTGGCACACGGCAAAGTTTGCTTTTGCCAAGTGTTTTTTATTAGGCACATGACAAAGTTTGCTTTTGTCGAGTGCTATATGTTTGCTGAGTGTTTTATTAAATACACACGGTAAATGGGGTGTTTGCCGAGTGCCCGATGAAATACACTCGGCAAACCGTCAGGCACTCGACAATCCTACTGTTTCCGGTAGTGAAAAAAAAGGATAGAAACCCCCTGCCAAACCGGCCTAGCTGGTTCACCTACCCCAAACCGGCCAGGCCCGTCTTACTTTGTGGCTTGGCCGGCCCCTGTTTTGGGCCATTGAAAACCAGGCCAGGCTGGTTCGCCATTGAAAACCTTACCGAGTGTTGGTTTCCAATTGGACTTCGGGTCTATTTTTGGCGTGGGAAACTTGGAGAACGTGTTTTGGACTTATTTGTTGCTTGGATAAGACTACCCCCTCTATATATATGAGACGATCACGGCCGATTAAGGATCCTAACTTCCAATCGTCAAAAACACAACACAAAGACACTCGTTTGCCCTACTTTCTCTCGCACATGTTGTTTGTCAGGTCTCCCAGCGATATTTGATGGCGTTCTAGGTGGCCTTGTTGACCATAGGACACCCTCCACGCCGACTGATCTTCCTGAGAGGTGTTCGGGAGTCTATCAAGCGAAGAACAGGCTCAACATCGGCCTAACCGGTCTCTAGATCGGTTTCGTCGATTCTGCCGCTTTCTTGTTGCATTCAAGGTCGTTTGTTGACCGTGGGCGTGCTAGCCCTTGCTGGTGTGTGATCCGGATCCCTTCCAGCGTTAGTACTTTTTTTCTCAAAAAATAAGATCATTAATGGTCCACAAAATTGCTCAAAAATAAGATCATTAGCGCTTCTAATTGATCAATGTAAATACTATTTGACATGGATCACTACAGGAATTCATAGGTTTGCTGTGTGCCCATGGCATATGGCGAAGGCAAAAAACACTCGGCAAACAGCACTTGGCAAAGCTGTCTCTGCCGAGTGTTTTTTGTCGAGCACTCGGCAAAGATGTTGCCGAGTGCTAAACCAACACTCGGCAAAAAATATTTTGAAAAATATAAAAAAACCCCCACCGCCACCATGCTCGCCGCCGCCGCCACCACGCCACAGGCAGCCACGCCGTGTTCGTCCTCTGGCACTCGCCCGTGTACACCCAGCAGCCGTGTCCGGCGCCCGGCCGACATCTGTCTTCGTGTGTACATGCTGCAGATCAACCTGGCCCCCCGTAACGTCCATGCATAGCTTCTTGATCTATCCTGCATATTAGATGTAATATATACGAGGGATGCTAGAGAGATTAGATATTACATGGATATTGTCTTACACAGCCGCCATAAAAAATCATGGCTGGCACGAGTGAGCGCCGCCGCTCCGCCTCGCGCGTAGGCCGTCGCCCCTGTCCAAAATTTATCGGCCTCGCAGCACCCTTCTTCGATTCCTTGCATCCATGGCTTCTACACCTCTCTAGCTACTCCCCCAAGCCAGCTATCCACAAGAACGTCCGAGGAAATCGCCGAATTTGGTGGGATTTACTCCGTTGTCTGCCATTGCAGCAGTCTGAAGCTCGTGCACGGGAGAGGGAGGGGAGGGTGGGAGGGAGGGGGTGGCGTGCGGGTGACTTTTATAAGGTGCCCAGTTTACCGAGTGCCGAATCTATGACACTCGGCAAAGCTAAGTTTGTCGAGTGTTAGATCACGGCACTCGGTAAACTTATCTTTGTCGAGTGTCTGCACTAGGCAAACCTTTTTTCCCATTTCCTTCTTTTTCATACTTTTAGAAGAGGAAAAAAGTGAAATTATTTGCCGAGTGCTAAATAATTACACTCGGCAAACCTATTTCTTTACTGAGTGCCAAATAATTACACTCGACAAACATATTTCTTTGCCGAGTGTCAAATAATTACACTCGGCAAACATATTGCTTTGTCGAGTGCCAGTCAATTACACTCGGCAAACATATTTCTTTGCCGAGCGCCTAGTTTTGCTGAGTGTTTTTTTTTCTAGTTTGCCGAGTGTCAAACTTTGCCGAGTGTTTTTGCCTCGTTTGCCTCGTGTTTTTTTGCAGCACTTGGCAAAGAGCTTGTTTGCTGAGTGCCCAATGGATTGCACTCGGCAAACCATATTGCACTCGGCTTACCTTCTGTTTCCGGTAGTGGATGCTCAAAGTTAATAATAGATTCATTGCTATTTCAATTTTGCTACAAATCTTTTAAGCGAGTGTTTATTAAACTAATACTGATGGAAATAACAATTGCCATAAGATTTGTGTTCGAGAGTAGTTCATTGCAATATGTTATTGTAACAATGCTTTTCATTGTGATAAAATATATTGCAATGTTGATTCTTTTGTTGCGGGTAGTGTTGCAATAGGTTGTATTCCAACGAAATTGATTCTACTACGATAGGACATATCGCAATGAAACTGATTCCGTCGCAATATGATGTATTGCAACGAAACTGATTCCATCGCTATTGCCACAAAACCGAGTCTGTTGCAATAGAACCTATTGCAACAAAATTAATTCCCTTGCAAAAGGGGGTATTGCTACGAGGCCATTGTGTTGTAGTATAGCCTATTGCAACGACCAATTCTGTTGCAATATTCCTTATTACCACAAAATGGTTTGTTGCAACACTTATTAGCCGCAACACAAAATTATGTTTCAATTATCACGGTACTTGCAACAGAACGCAAAACCGTTGCGGAGACCTTACGCCACTCATTTTTGCCACTCGTTTTTATGCAATGGCTAGCAACGGAAGTGGCACTGTGGCAATTGGTAGTTGTTGCAACGATTTTTGACCGTTGTGATAGGGACAATTTCTAGTAGTGGCGCTTAAACGAAGTTTGCTATCCTCAGCTCGTTCTACAACTTTGGCTAAGGGACTTGGGCGGTTTGGGCTCTGGTTTAGGCGCTAATTAAAGCCAAAGTTGGCTGCGTCAGTATCTTAAAAGCGCCTAAGGACAGGATCAACAAACTCAGCTTGGCCCTATTTGAAATTAGTTTTGAAGGTCAAAACTCGGTCAAACTCAACCCAACTTCTAAGCCCTTCTCCGTGGCATGAACTGCAACTTTTATAAAAGGTATAATTAAAGTTGTTTAGCAAAAACTTGAGAATGGGCTGCATCAAAGTGTTAGAGTCAGCGATATTTCGACACTCAGAAACATTTGGGAAAAACTGTTTTTTGTTATTTTCTTTAAACTTCAGGGCCTTAATTAACCTATTTTTCACATAAAACATTGACAAACAAAAGCACAATAGTGAAGTGAATTACATAACTTGTACTATGTTTTTCATATTGACATATTTTGGAGTTCATTGATAAAATAACTACTCCCTCTATTCCAAATTATAAAAAATTTTGGCTTTTCTAGATACATTTCTTTTACTATGTATCTAGACATAATGTATATTTAAGTGCATAACAAAAGTTATGAATCTAGAAATACCAATACATCTTATAATTTGGGACAGAGGGAGTATTTATTAAGCTCACAACATGCCATTAAGCACTTAAATGCCAACTAGGGTTTTAGCTATTTTTAAGCATTTGCACCACATTTCTCTAATATGAACCCTAACTAACTTTTGATGCAGAGTTTAATTAGAGTTGTTTGATCATGAATGCAAGGTCTTGTGGACACCACATGTTTCAATTTAATTAGCAAAGCAACTCAAACAAAGTTATAACTTATCATTTTATGTGACATTTTGATTCCAAAATCATGAAACTTTTCATATGATCAGCTAGGTTCATGTTTATATGATGCATATGAAAGAGACATCACTAACACTATTCATGCACTCTTTTGAAAAGGGTTACAATTAAGTAAAAGAGTTTTGCCTTTATCTTTAAAAATTTCAGTTGAGTCTCATTTTGAAAGAGTTTAGTTCCCCACCTTTGTCGCCACTCTGCAAGATTTTTAAACTAGAGCTCATGATCACCGTCTGACATGTCTTGTTGAGACTTGAACCACTACTTAACTAGTAGCTGACACCTAGGGTGTCATAGAAAGCTTGTTAACACTTTATGTGGCAAATAGGTAAAAACGCAAGCGCATAGTTGTTAATGTTGGTTTCACCCGGGAGTATTCCAATGTATCAATTTCTATAGGGAAAGTGAGTGTTCTACTAAGAATCAAGTTCATCCTATGACGACAAAGTGTTTAGGATATTTCAGGCAGAGAGGAGCTTTTATGGTATTGGTACTAGATCAAATAAAAAATTACTAAGATTGTTCACTTCGGAGCTATGTATTGGTCAAGCACCGCAAGAAATAACTGGTGCCCTTATAGCTTCAGGCCCTACACTTTAAGAACTTGCCCAAACACGTGGCGGACTACAGAGGCTAGATGGGGCTATCACCACCCATTAGCTACCACACATATAAGGAGCAAGCCACAAACATAGGTAAACGATAGTTTAAACACCACGCTTACACTATCGAATCCTACTATAATCTAGGTACCAAAGGTGGACTAGAGCATTCAAAGAACGATGTACCAATGAATAATAAAGTAAGCACTTACTTAATCAAGTACCTTACACCAAGAAGAATCCTAGATGTAGCTCGTACGAAGGAGGCCCTCATCTGCTGAGGTACAAGTTAGAGATGGTGCCGATAAGTTTAGCACTCCTCTGGACAATCTCCCTATTTTGTACACATCTATAGAGGTAGGGCTTCGCCTTGAGCTTGACTTGTGTATCTGTTGATGGCTCTTAACACCTTCTTTTGCCATCAACATAAAGTGCTAAAATGTATAAAATCAATACAAAACAACATTTTATGTTTAGATTTCACTTGGTTCTACTTGTACTTGGAGAATTATGCTTGTAGGGACAAAATAGTCAAAATATAGCAAGAAGGCAACTAGAGGCAATCCACATAGCAAGGATGGCCATGGCCCACCTGGGGCCGTCACCTAATGCCACCCTGGCCCCTGCCATGGCAACAATCCATGGGACGGCCTCCTAGAGTAGTGAGGAGCATTGAACCAACGTCGATTCACTTGGATGGACCAGATTGACATCACTGGATCATGGGCCCACTTGTCACCCTCTCCAAGCTACAAACTAACTTCCAACTGACGTATGCAACCGCCATTGTCTACATAAACTGCCATTGGGAGCCAATCCAGGTCGCTGGATGCTAAGGTGGTTGATCTCATGGTTGGCCGACGCTTGGCCCCATATCCTGATGGCCAAGGCATCCCTATTGACCTCCACAACATCTACAAATACACCCCAGTCATCTACTACTATAAATAGGGTCCTTGAGATCGGTTGTAGGTAAGCAAGTGTAGAAGAATCAAGAGAAGTGTGTAGTTTAGCTTAGGATAGCCATTTCTCTAGAGTAGAAAGATAGAGAAGAGAGGAGAAGCTTGAGGAGGAGCCAGGCTTGTCGGCAACCTCTTCTTCTTGTATCTCTGCACTTCTTCTATGGTAATTTTGTTACCATACTTAATATAAGTTCTATTATATTGCAGTTGTTTACTAGTTTTACCGCTTGGTTAGAGTGCTCTGATCTTATTTCATTGGGATCCAGATCTGAGTAGTAAGTGCATAAGCGTGGTGCTTAGGCTATACCTTACCTGTGTTTACAGCTAGGCCCCTAGATAGATTGTGGTAGTTGGTAGGTGGTGACAGCCCTATCCTCCTCTGTATTTCACCACGTTGGGTCTAGTTATTAAAACATAGAGCTCATTGTGCTATGTGCCTAAATTATGACTTGGGTGAGGTTAGGGCAAGTACGCTCCGTAGTAAACATCTTTGATATATCATTCCTTGTTTTAGTATAGTGCCAGTCATTCCCATAGTAGTCCTGCCCTTTTTATATTCACAACCCATATACTTCTCTAGTTCTAGATTTCTATCACTTCATGTTCCCCGTGGATTGGATACCCAAGGAATACTCTTAGGTTAAAGCTACTCTAATAGATGTGCGCTTGGGGTTAATTCTGTCTTGTTGGCATTTCTTAGCATCACTACTAGGATTGTATCCCAGTTAATAGTGCCAGAAATGCTCGATGATAGTTTGTATGTGTATATAGGAAAGGGGATTCCGCAAAGGCATAGAGCTATCGTGTACCACTTCACTTGGTGAGAACCAAGTGACAAATTTATATTTTCCCAAAGGAAAGCGGATGGGCATGTTTGGAAACTGTGGATAGGTGGGCTAGGTACTATGTTTAGCAACACGGGGTTGATGGAGGTAGTATGGATGATGGATGAAAAATGGTAAAGGGATAGCACAACAAGCAGAGGTAGCTAGAAGTGTAGTGTAGCTGAGTGGAAGAGAAAGAGCAACTAATCTTAACCAGCAAAGATAAACTAATGATATAAGGACGTGCTTACGTTTTAATAACTAGACCCAACATGGTGGAATACAGAAGGTGTTAAGAGCCATCAACAAGCTCCCCCACACTAAACCTTTGCTCATCTCAAGCAAAGTGTGTGGAGTAACTGAAAAATGACATATGCGATATCTGTAAAATTTGAACAGGTATAAAAGTTATTCTAAATGTCATACTCATACCTGTGAACTTTTCAGTGGCTAAGATCAAACCTTAGGTGGTTGAGATGTGGAATAGCTATGAACAAAGTAGTTACACCTCTCTCCTTCCAACATACCTTGGAGTTTTTAGTTGATTTTCAAAGAAAACATGATCCATGTTCCTCCTCATGTGAAACTCACTAGTCACTCAAGGTGTAGAGAGCTATTCCTCTCTTGGGCATAAACTAGTTTTGCCCATTTCTATCCTAAAGCTTATGTGGAGCTTATAGGTAGGGGATGATGGTAGAGGCATATTTGACTCACTTATTTTGCTAAGTCAAACAATGGATCCTAGGAGGGTCATGTCATGCAATCTAACTAAGATATGTATGAGGTGGAAGATGTAGTGGAGAGTGGAATGAAGGATGCCTTTTCTCCTTTTCTCTTCTCTTTTTTTTCGAGGAGCATGGCTATCTCTTGCTTTTCTCTTTTCTTATTTTTTAATGCAACTCATGAGCTTTTTGCTCTGGCTATCTCTTTTTTTAATGCAAATATCCATGTTCCCTATAGAAAGAGAAGGTATATGATGAGATGAGTAAGACTTTGTGGTGTGGAGACAGGCATGGTGAGGGTACTTCCAGTATAGAAGTAACTCTGAGGTGGATGGTGTATATGATCTTGGTTATAAAAGCATGACACAACTCTCTACCTAGATCTCAAAGCTTGGCAAAGCTCAAAGTAAGAACAAATAGCGTTTGTGGAAAGTTTTTACCTAAGTGATCTAAGTTTGGCTCTGGTAGGAATTTTTATCACATGAGGGGTCATGATATCATAATACATTTTTATCCTTTAGCAAAATAAAGTTTCCAAGCTCATGATTAGAGAAAGAGTAACATTATTTGCCACTACTATATCTCACAACACAACAACTAGGTAGACCATAATATCAAAGAGTAGATCACAAGCTTGAGCTCTAAGATAAGAATAAAAGTTTATACAAGTCAAATCTTGAAGATTAACATAGTCAACTTATGATTGGCCATAATTCTTTTTACTTAGGGATTTTCATTTATTTAATAAATAAATAAATTTAATACAAAATACACGTAAGGAGAAGATGTAGGGGGTCATACCTATGTGGTGGACCAAGGTGGGCCCAGGGGACAACCTAGTTACGTCGGTCGATGGGTGGTGGTGTCGGGCGATGGGCCCTGGTGTCCCCACTTGTCGGTTTTTACATGTTGTGGTGTTCGGTGGTTGCACGATCCGATGATAGCATTTTCGTGAAATCTGGATGTCGTTATGATCAGTGAGCTATGCCTCTGAAAGCTCTAGTTTGGTTTTGGTGAATTGATGAAACCCTAAGTGCTAACCTAGTTTATCAAGTGATCATGACATAGGTAGCACACTTCAAGTAGAAGAAGCTAATGAAGATCATAGCATGACAATGGTGATGGCATGGCGATGATCAAGGGATTAAACTTGAAATGAAGAAAGAGAAAAACAAAAAGCTCAAGGCAAAGGTATAAACCATAGGAGCCATTTTGTTTTAAGTGATCAAGACACTTAGAGAGTGTGATCACATTTAGGCTTGATAGCCGTACTATTAAGAGGGGTGAAACTCATATCAGAATGCGGTTATCAAAGTGCCACTAGATGCTCTAACTCATTACATATGCATTTAGGATCTAGTGGAGTGCTAACACCCTTGAAAATATTTGTGAAAATATGCTAACACATGTGCACAAGGTGTTTGCAGGGTTGAGATGGGTTTGGGTCCCTCTCTCCCTCCCGCCTCACAAGCTTGGTGGGATTCGGCGCTTTTGGAAAAATGAAATGTCTATTTTCTATTGCGCCGGATGTAAAATTCTTGGTGATTGGCACATTTGAGCAAGGGTGAAGAAGTTAGAGTTGAAATGGAGTTGGTCGAAATGATGCTGGCATCGGTCTACTGACCAGACGCTGGGTCACTCAGCGACCGAACACTGAAAGGCTGCGTTCGGTCGAGCTGGCAGAAAGGTCGCCAGTTTCGGTGTTGCACCGGACGCTGGACCTGAGATGCACCGGACGCTGGCTTCTACGTCCGGTCAAACTGACGGGTCTGCACAGTGGCTAAGGGTTGAGCACCGAATGCTGGCTGCGTCCGGTCAAGGTGGACCGGACGCGTCCAGTCAAAAAAACATGCCTCGGGGAGCTTACTGGAAACGACTGGACGCTGGGGCTTCAGCGTCCGGTCAGTTTTGACCGGAGCGTCCGGTCAGCTTTATAGCCGTTGGAATCTGACGAACAACGTTTGAAGGCGATGACACGTGGCATCCATCGGGCGACCGGACGCTGAGGGCCAGCGTCCAGTCAGTATGATCGGAGCGTCCGGTCAGAGCACGTTCTGCCTAGTGAAGGGGTATAACGGCTCTATTTGATGGGGGCTCTATTTATAGCCCCATGGCCGGCTCAAGGGCTGACTCTTGCACATTTTCATTGACATAGCAACCTTGTGAGCCTAGCCAAAGGACTCCCACTTATCTACATCATTGATTCATCATCATAGTGAGATTGGGAGTGATCCAAGTGCATTGCTTGAGTGATTGCATCTAGAGGCACTTAGTGATCGTGTTTCGCTGCGGATTTCGCTTGTTACTCTTGGTGGTTGCCGCCACCTAGACGGCTTGGAGCAGCGAGGATCGTCGAGCAGAGGTGGTGATTGTCTTCGGCTCCGATCGTGGTGATTGTGAGGGGTTCTTGACCTTTCCCCGGCGGAGCGCCAAAAGGTACTCTAGTGGATTGCTCGTGGCTTGTGTGATCCTCATCTTGTGTAGGTTGTGCGGCACCCTATTGAGGGTTTGGCATGTGAAGCCAATTAGCGCGTGAACCTCCAAGTGAGTGAATCGCCATAACAAGGACTAGCTTGCTGGCAAGCAAGTGAACCTCGGTAAAAAATCATTGTGTTCATCATTGATTCCGAGGTGATTGGTCATCATTGTTATTCATCTTCATGATTTATTGGTTCATTCATCTACATGGCGGTATAACCCTCTTGATCACTCTCTTTACTTTACCACAAACTAGTTGACAAGCTCTTTAGTGTAGCTAGTTGTGAGAGCTTGCATGCTTGGTTGGTGTGGCTCTTTAGTTAGCCTTTGAGAGCACACTAACATAGGGTAGTGTCATTGCTCTTGTGTGAATTGACACTATCTAAACTAGAATTGTGGTAGGTGGCTTGCATTTTGAGTAGGCTAGCGCAACACTCGCTTCGCCTCATAATTGTCTAACCATTTGGTTAAGTGTTGTTGTAGAAATTTTTATTAGGCTATTCACCCCCCCTCTAGCCATTAGGACCTTTCAGCCTCCCCCACACTATCTTCTTCAGTATTTCGTTCTTTTATTCAAAATAGAAAACAAGTGAAATAGCAGAGTCCTGCTGGTGGGAAAACACCAGAGGATGAGACTCAAATATAACTAATACTCAAACTTCATTTATTTATTAAGGCGCTTACAATGATTGACTTTAATTATGATCTAAGCAAACTTTGACTCGAAGGGACTCAAACTGACCTAGACTGACTCGATCCAAAACCTGACTAAGAAAATCAAACTAATCCTAACTAAGCACCTATTCTAAAGATCATGTGGCCACTCTCTCTAAGAGAGGGGCGCCTCATAGAGGTGCTCGTTCCCAGTGGCCTCAAACAGGCACTTCATCTTGGAGGTGCACACCTTGTGGAGTATATCCATTTGCTTGTCCTCCAGGTCAAAATGCCACAGCTCCTGCTCTGCCACCCTTTCTTCTAAAGTGAGGTTCTTCTCCTTGAGGTCCTTAACCTAAGCCTGAAGGTTCTCAAGGGTAGGCTCTAGGTCCTTCTCATCATCACTATGCTCTAGCTCTCTAGGTGCTCCACCAATTGGTGGAGGGGATAGACAGCTATGGCAGAACTGACTAGTTTATAAGAGTACAAGTACAATGGCAACTAGCACAGCGATTGCACTGTCATACTTGTGCCCATATAAACCTGGTAGTCTGTCGAGTATCACACAGGATCTCGAATAATCCAACACAGAACCAAGATCATACATGATTCAACATACAAGCCACATATTACATGAGTTTGCCATAGTTCAACATATATCAGAGTACAAAAAGAGTTATTACAATATGAAATTCGAATATAGTGGTAGCTGAAGCAAAGATAGTTTTTAAACTAACATCTCACACCATTGTTCAAATACTTGCCAGTTATGTTCACATCCCACAAAAGCATCATAGATTAGATATATAGAAGCACCTTGCCCATGGCCTACTCCTTGTCCACAGCAGGACATAAGCAGTTATTACCATATCTATGATAGACTGTGTTATCTGTAATAAGTGGGAAATAAACCCTGAGTACAAGAAGGTACTTAGCTAGACTTACCTATCATAAACAAAAAATAAAGTGACTCCAATGATTATACAAGGCTTTATAAGTGGAGCTAGCTTGATATCATTTTTGCAAAAAGGCACTAGTTTAGCTACACATTTTATAATTTGGTCATCAAGTTAATTATAGCTATTCATCTCTAGATTAGGAACTAACCTATGCCAAACATGTGATGTAGAATTAGTTAGCACAACAATAATAATCATAGCTAGTGTAACATTTCCATGTTCAACATAACCATCACATTCCACAGTCTAATTACTACGATGAAGAAGCTCTGTCAAGTTTCTCACTATCTGAGAGAGACAATGATTCGAATCGAGTGCAACTAGCTGGGCAGTTATTCCTAACACAAACCCAGACATACCTACACTAAGGTAGTCTTAGGTCACCTTTGGTACAAATCAAGTACACATTTCGTGGGTCTGATCAGCGCCGCACCCCCAGGGACATTACTGGATGCCAGGTGGATCAGGACTTTAACCAGCCCTTGGCCTCACACCAGCTCCTCACACATCCTTACTACCTTTAGTGTGTGCACTTTCACTTAACGGGTCCCGACCTGAGTTGAGCTACTCAGCTTCGCGATCAGAATAAGTTATCCATCTAGCTAAGTGAGAGGCATCCATTCAAAATGACAAGAGGGCCTCCAACGATGCGGTCCTTAATCGGCACAGACGGAATCACATGAGTCAACCCATACATAGACTCTGCTTATGTGTAAATATAGCAAATATAGCCAACGGTGTTCTGGTATCCACCTATATCTCGCAGGTGATAGGAAATCACCCAACTTCTACCGGTCTAAGCATGGCTTAGAATATGTTCAATCCTAGAGCTACACAAGGTTTAGGGTAATTTCTGGACAAGGAAGTTATATGCATCAAGTGTTTCCAATCAACTCTTATAACCTAATGCATCAAACATAAAGGACTCAAGTGGTATTTATAATACATAGGAGGCTTAGAATGCTCCAGGGCTTGCCTTTCATAATAGATGTAGGCCTATGATCAGGGCACTCTAGTAGTTCTTCTAGAGCCTGCTCCTCACTTTCAGGAGTTGCTGGCTATGGTGTCTCCTAATTCTCCTCCTCTTCAGCCTCGAACTCCAAGAGGGTGATTCCTTTGGGCGATCCTATATGCATGAGCATGAAATAAGATACCATGGATGCATAGGTAATGACATGGATGATGAAATGCATAATCATAAGTGTACTTAATAGCAAGGCATTAGGGTGATATCAAGATTTACATTCTTTTACTGAGTAGGTGCATATATCTTCTCTAGTAATTAATCAAGCACTTACTTAGGTATTTACTGGACTGCAATAGCAGTCACTTGATTTCACCATAAATAGAGTTTTACACATCCAATTAACCTGATCTAGGACTTTATGGAAAGTTTATAAAATTATCTACAACTTTGTTATTAACAAGTTTCATAGACGATATTATTATCACCATGAAATTGTCACCACAATAGAAACTACATATGCAACCATCTAGTTGAATTATAAAGCAATAATTACTAGCTGCCTAAAACCAATTAGTTTTGAGCACAACTACTCATATCAACAGATCATATGCATCACAAGAACCACAGAAAACATTATGGTTCAGCCCAAATAATTTACTTATATGTATTTATTAATTTCCACATATAATAGAGTGATTTAAAGGATAACTATTTCTAGTGCATAATAAATTCTAAGAATATTACAGTTGCTTACACATGACCCTAGTAGTCTACTGTACAAATTTAATGTCATTTGGATAAGCAGTGCCACCTCTAGAAAAATGACAATTTGCATAGGCTTATTTTAGCAAAAATAGTTTAGCCTAGTGAAAAGTATCAAACAATAGATTTCATATTTTTCTTACTTTCATCCTATCATAAGAATACTATGTAAAAATTTTCATGATCATAAGTTATGTATATTTATCCCAATTAATTTCACTAGAAACTAGCAATTAATCAAGGTTAAATAGTAAAACCATATTCCAAGTATGCCCACTATAGGTTTAGTATTTTTCCTAGATATAACATGTCAACACAAGACCAATAAAATTGGAATCACATTTTTAGCACTTCTCTAGCTTAAGTTATGCATTTTACAAGATAGAAACTAATTTAAAAGCACTTTACTAGCTCAATTTAATCCCCCAGAAAATACCCCAAACAGTACATTTCATATTTTTACCAAATAGTATACTTCATGATTAATCCAACAAAATTTTATTCACTCAATTTGGACATTCCTAGCTTGAGATATGAATTTTTAAAGTTTACAACAAAATCTAGAAAAATAAATAAATAAAATAAAAAAAATCAAAATCAAAACCCTAGTTGACAGCTGGGCCCTGCGGGGGAACGAGCCCACATGTCATCGGCAATAGAAGCAGGGCGCGGCGGTTGACCGTGGAGAGCTCGCCGACAGCGAGGTCGCCGGCGACGAGGTCACCACCGACGTGCTCCGCTTGACACCCCGCGACGAATGGTACTCATGATTGACTCAGAGGTGCGCCAGAGCAAGCTCGACGGCGGGCATGGCGGTGATGCATAGCGGCGCATAGGCCAACTCCATCCACGATGGGCTAAGGTGAGCTCGGGCTATGGCTTCATGGTGACCTAGCAGACTGAGCGGGTGTGGGTTTAGGGTTAGTAGCGGCGTCGAAGGGCCATGGCTAAGTGCATGGCGGCATGGCAATGCGAGCGTGGCACTGTGAGGTCACCTATTCTGACAACATAGCGGTCGGTGATGGGTCTCTGTCATGGGACAAGCTGCTAGGTGCACGGTGGCGCTGAACGCACGCTAGAGGGGGAAAAGGGGAGGCTGGCTAGGGCTAGCCACGATGAGCTTGAGCTCACAGCCATGGTGGACGTGCACGGTGCAGATGCGCATTCCCATATGGTTGCTGTGGTAGCGATTAAATGAGGTACGATGTGAGCTTTTGTGACCTAAAGCGATGATAGACCATATGAGAGGAAGGTAGGAGGAGCTGTGGAGATGGCTGGCCATGGGCAAGCTTGAGCTCGACGGCGCACTGCGGCCATGGTGGCGACGGCGACGCGCAATGTGGCCTCAACCTAGGCTCGAGCGGCTACAATGGTGGGTCAGGGAGGTAGAGTAGATGGTGACAGAGCTATGGGCGTTGATGGATTGGTCAGAGGTGTGGCGGGGATTGGTCAGAGCACGACGGAGGCGCGCGAGTCGGCTCTGGCGTGCATGAGTTAGAGAGAAGGAGAGCGAGGGAGGGAATGAGCGTGTGAGAGCGAGGGCGACCGAGTGCTCGCCTTTGGGTGCAGTAGGGTGGGCTGGCGATGCCATACGGCCACCACGTGGTGTGCACGGCTTGCACTGGTCATCCATGACGCGCGTGGCGAGGCCAGTTTCAGTTCGGATGAAATCGCCTGAAACCCGATTTTGTCTCCACCATAACTCCTAATGCGTGCAGCGTTTGGTAAACTAATCTCACCATTTTGTTGAGCTACATGAGCACTACAAGTTTGCTTAAGGAAGGTTTGTCTAATTCGGACTATTTTTCAAACTAAAAATTTC
Source organism: Miscanthus floridulus (assembly GCF_019320115.1). Lineage (NCBI taxonomy): Eukaryota > Viridiplantae > Streptophyta > Magnoliopsida > Poales > Poaceae > Miscanthus > Miscanthus floridulus. The sequence continues at coordinate 3,666 of NW_027096438.1, read as the reverse complement.
CAAAGTGTGCTACATGAAAACTGTAAACCGTTTAAGACAGAAAAATTTTCTAAGTTCCCAAAACATCATTTTATTGATTCTTGTGGGCTCTATTTGACCATGTTAGGCACAGAATTAGCTCATGACCCTAAATAAAGTTTGTTACCCATGTCAAGAACTACAACTTTTATTAAGGGTTGCACTATCATGCAAAACAATCTAGGACTATAGTTCAACTCTAGTCAAAGTAGTATTATGAAAATGAAGTTTTGAGTAAACTAGGATAAGGCTGGGACAACGAGCTGGCTCAGCTTGACACGGCTTGGCTCATTCTAGCTTGTTTAAGATAATGAGCTAGCTCGGCTTGGGCTCATTATCCTAAAGAGTCAGAAAGCCAGCTCGGCTCGGCTCGTTAAAAACTCGAGCTGGCTCGTTAAGCTCGCGATAACAGGTATAAAAATACATCCAAATATAATATTTTCATTTATCTAAAGTTGAGAATAATAATAATATAAAAGAAATGCATCTAGACCAGTTACCAGTTACCAGTCAATTTATAGGATCAAGACCAGTTACCAGTCAATTGTAAATTGCAAGATATGAAGTAATACAAAAACTAATATAAGTTTTGATACTTTTTTTCCTGGAAGCTTGGCCTTTTAGCTCGTGAGCGGCTCGTGAGCTGACTCGAGTTGGCTCATTCAGCTAATGAGCTAAAATCTTGGCTCAAGCTTGGCTCATATCATAATGAGCCGAGTCGAGCCGAGTCGAGCCAGCCACGCCCAGCAAGCTAACGAGCTTTGAGTTTTTTGTCCAGCCTTTAAATCTAGGACTTAGAGCAAAATTGGCTCATGTCATGAATACAAACATTCTTCTGATTTTTCATCCTAGATGTGTATAAGGTGTTTTTTGTACCTCACAACCACTCTTGCATTGGTCACACATGATCACAAGCATATACATGCATATAATGACATAACATGTGATAAAGATAAGGTTAAATGAAATGAAACTTCATATGCTCATGCTCATGAATGCTTGGTGATGCTTGTGCTCATAAAATGCAAATACCTAATGCAATGCTTAACACTAGGATGTTATAGCCCCTCCCCCCTTATAGAAATCTCATATTGAGATTGAATGACCTACCATTCTCTAAAAGGTGGGGTAAACTTCACGTAGGTAATCCTCTCATTCCCATGTACATTCTGTTCACTGTGTTTCCACACCACTCTGTAGAACTTGATGACCTTGCTCCGGGTTACTCTTTCCATTCTTCCAAACTTGTATCGATTTCCCCTCATAAGTCATATTTGATTGGAGTTTAAATTGTGGGTTCAGTAGCTGCATCAGGTACGGCGAAGACCCCTTCCTCAAGCTGAGAACATGAAAACATTGAAAATGGCTCGCATTTCTGGAGGTAACTAGAGCTTGTAACCAACCCTTCACTTCGCTCAATGATCTTGTATGGGCCTACATACCAAGGTGCAAGATTTTCTTTTTACACTAAACCATTGTGCTCCTTTCATAGGCATACCTTTAGGTATACATAGTCTCCTTCCTTAAACTTGATAGGCCTTCTTCTTTTTTGTTAGCGTAGCTCTTTTTGCAGACTGAGTGGCTTCAATAGTTGTTGGATAATACGCACTTGCTCTTCATCTTCTTTGACAAAATCAATGCCATAGTACCTCTCCTTTCCCTAGCTCAACCCATTCAAGGAGTTCTACATTTCTGACCATACAGGCTTCAAAAGGAGCCATTCTGATGCTCTCTGATAACTGTTGTTGTAGGAAAACTCGGCTAGAGGTAGCCATTTTTTCCCATGAACCCTTGGAAGATATAACACATGCTCTCACATTTCTTCTATGATCTGATTCACTCACTCAGTTTGTCTGGAGGTTTGAGGTATAAGCAGAACTTTAGACTAAGTTGGTGCCTAACTCCTTGTGCAAGTGCTCCTAGAAATGACAGTAAACTGAGACCTTTATCTGACACAATGGTTTCGGTACACTATGTAACGTATGATATGAGTGACGTACAACTCTACATATTGATGTGGTCGATAACTAGTCTTGATAGGAATGAAATGTCGGACTTGGTCAACGATCTACAATTACCCATATTGAGTCAAAACCTTCTATGTAGTTGGGAGTCCAACAATAAATCCATGCTGATCTCCTCCCATTTCCATCCTAGAACAAACAAGGTTGGAGCATCCGGCGGTTTCAGATGACCGCTTTGACCCTAACTGCAAATATCACATCTAAGCAACATAGGTGGCAATTTCTTTCTTCTTCTTGGTCCACCAAAAATGGTTTTCAATTTGATACATCTTGCTACTACCCAGAGGATAGACAACTTGGATAAATAGCTTCCTCTCAAGATTGATTTCTCATTCACGGTCCTTTAGTACCACTAGTCAAAGCCTTAAACCATAACACACCCTTCCCCTCAACCTAAAATGTTTGGTTTCCTGTTCTTTCATCTTTCTCTTGATGTGAAACACACCCACATCTGTCATCTGAAGTTCGATGATCTTGCCTTCGAGTGAGCAACTACGGTGATGTTGACATGCAAAGATGCCACAGATTAAACCCATACTCCAACAATGCTTCTAAGGTATTATAATGAGATTTCTGACTATGCATTTGCTACAATTACAAAGTTTCCAGCTTATCTGCTGATTACAAACGAACGAATAAGAGAACACCAAAATGTAGGCAAAATCAAGAACAAATTCTATTTTTGTTTGTCCATCCATTCTTGGTGAAAATATCCAAAACTTTACTCACCGATCGGATGGTCTCCCTTGTATCCTCACGCAGCAGCAATGCCCAAAAACACAAACAATATGTTCCCCTTAAGATAGCCTGCATAAAGAAGTGACACGTTTTGTTGACACGTAAAAATATGTGTCAACATGGAATACGGGATAGACCATCAAGTTTCTGACATTGAGGATGTGCTGGAAAATATTTAGAACGACATAATTCAAAGCACTTAGCAAAAAGGAACGAAAAGGAAACACTACGGGAAACAATAGATTTGCCGAGTGTCAAGGCCTAAAAACACTCGGCAAACGGTTTGGTTACACTCGGCAAACGGTTTGCCGAGTGTTACACTTGGTATACAGCACATGGCATTGATTTGTCGGTAAACAGTAGTTTGTCGAGTGTCAATAAAAACTCGGCAAAAAAAACTCTCGGCAAAAAAAATTTGACGGGATGGAACGGTGACGTCGATTTTGCCGAGTGCACCACGGAAAAACACTCGGCAAAGTTTCTCAAGTTTGCCGAGTATCAGGAACAAAACACTCGGCAAAATTTCTCAACTTTGCCGAGTGTCAACATGAAAACACTTGGCAAAGTTCCTCAAGTTTACCGAGTGTCCGCACCAAAACACTCAGCAAAGTTTGTAAACTTTGCCGAGTGCCACGTCCATAACACTCGGCAAAGTTTAGACACTTTGCCGAGTGCCATGTCTAAAACACTCGGCAAATAAGCGAGCTACGGTTAGATTTTATGGTCACTTTGCCGAGAGTCCATTGGAATACACTCATCAAAGCCAAAACACTCGACAAAGAAGGTTCCCAGAATGATAGAAAATTGTCTATTCGCCGAGTGTTTTACCTTGACACTCGGCAACTCCTCTGTTTGCCGAGTGTTATACTCAGCGAAGTGACCAAGA